>NW_026555587.1:0-58545 GCF_029017545.1 Prosopis cineraria | reverse complement strand
AGAAATTGTAAATAATAATATCATTTTTAATTTTGTATCTTTATAAAGAATTTTTTTTCTGGCCAAAAAAATATTTTTTTATCACTAAAGGAGCCTCAAGTCTTATCACTTGACTGAATGAATTTTATTTGGGACCTATTTGAACTCGCCCCGAAAACCTCATAAAAAAATGCTTTAGTTCTGCGAGAATGATATTAAGGCCTTTGTAATAAAATTTATTCTTAATAAAGACTTATTGGATTGTTGTCTTGTGAAAAATATAGATGTAAAAAATTGAACCTTAATTTATTATTTTTTGTTAGAGTTTCTTTAAAATTTAATAATTTAAGTTTAGCTTTAAACACTAACAAATACATATTTTCACAAAATAATATTTAATGCAAAACTAGATAGGCTTTTATAGTAATAAATTTCTTAGAGATGTCTTTAAATGTTCATTCTTCCTTTTATTTTTTCATGTTCAACTTTAAAGTTGTTTGAACTTATTAAACTAAGTCGTCGGACTTAAAATAGGGTAATTAAAAGTGTGGTTTTAGTTCAATTTTTGATCAAAAAAAGAACCAAACGAAACTAATCGATTTGTACAAAAAAATAATATTTAATCAATTTTTTTATTAAAATCAGTATGTTCAATTTGATTTATATCTAGATCAAGTTTTAATATTTTTGTAACATATAAAAATATACATTAAGTCTAAGCATAACTTTTTACTTTTTTTCAGCTTATATTCTAAACTACAAGTCACATTCTCACTTTATCATCATGAACTGAAATGAACAACATATCCAAGTTTCCTTACAATTTGTCTCAATATCCTTAATTAAAAGTAACTCATTTTATTAAAAAAGGAGAATTACACATCTAAAAATTATTTAAAAGATCATTCTTGAAGTAACACTAGTATATGTATTCACTCTCTAATAATAAACTTGAGAAAGAAAGGGTTAGGATTTAGAATTCTATTAAAATATTTTGAACTTGAAACTAGACTTTAATTGAAATTAAAATTTAAAAAAAAATAACCATTGATAAACTACTATAATTATAAAAATACATTTAAAAATATAAAAGGTATGATTTAGATTTGATTAAGGCTTCAAAAGAAAAAAAAACTTAAATCAAATCATTTGATTTTTAAATTTATAAAACCAAATTAAACTTTACTAATGATTGGTTTTATTTAATTTTATTTAATTAGTTTATACCGTTGATTTTGTTTGGTTTGCTCACCCTTACTTGAAATTGCTACTACTCAAACTACTGATGTAGTACACGTACATGGACAAAACAAATACATACATACATTGATATGTATTATATTATATATATATCTATTTATGTGTATGTACATGTATACATACAATTGCTCATAAGGAAAATGACCATTAATAAAAAAATAAGGAGAATGAATATGGAATCCAACCACGATCCAGGCTAGTAGTGATTTTTTTAATTACAAGCTCACGGATAAAAATTGTGCAAAAGGACAAACAATTAAATCATAAAGCAACTTCCTCACCCTGTTGGAAGCACATCATAAATCTTAATATCTAAATTATATTCATGATTGGTAAGCAAGCCAGTTAGCACTTGATTTACTTTTCTGCATACATGATTTAAAACTGATCATCCAGTTCTTCTCAGCAAGTTCTCTATATTTCTTTATGATTCCAGACAATGGGTGATTTTGTGAAAAGGACGTTCTACTTGTACAGTGGCTAATGGGGTCAAGATCCATTAAGCCCAAACCCTTTTCTTTGGGGCCAGATCTGATGTCTTGATCTCATCTATCTTCGCCGCGACTATGAAGTCATTCATACTCAATCCTCCTGCACAAATTGAAACCTTCCGGTCAACTAAAATCTCCATGCTATTCAATCATGCTGAATAGTGAACATTCATAGGTTCACAAAAGAATTTAATATGAATGGCTTAAAAACATTTTTTAGAGGAAGAGAAAACTTACATTTATTTGGGACCAACACTAAATGAGAAAAATCATGTTTAATATTTAATGCAAAAGAAATATGCTTTCCTTTACTTTTGTGATGGGCTGAATAAAATAAAAAAAGAAGATATTTTATTTTGAGGGAGGAAAACAGTAGTTAAATAACCATAAATCTCCTTACTAAAATATTACAGTTTAAGTAATTGACAGATTTTAAATGTAAAATTTTAAATTCAAAATCCAAATCCATTTATCCAAAGGCCATCTCACATAAATATTTATATTTTTAGTCAGTAAAAAAATTTTTTTTTCATATATTTACAGAATACATTAAATACCCATTTACATTTTTTAATTACCCGTAATAAAATAGGGTTAATTAGCAAATAGAACCCTGAATTCTTGCTCAAAAATTGCCTTGGACCCGAACTCTTAAAATATACAAAATAAACTCTAAACTTTTAAATTCATATAAAATAAACCCTAACTATTAACTTTTTTAACACCATTATTGTTCACCACAAGTACTTTAACAGTTAAGGTTAAATTTGTAGGAAAATAAATCCTAAACAATACCTGCGTGGATAGTAACAGTCTTAAAAAAGTTAACGGTCAGGGTTTATTTGCTATTAATTAAACGTCTAGGGTTTATTTTGCATATTTTAAAAGTTCAGGGTCCATGGCAATTTTCAAGTAATAGTTTAAGGTTCTATTTGCTCATTAACCTAATAAAATAATGAATTTCTCAATAATTAAAAAGGAAACAAGGGCATTTTAGACATTGTTTGGAAAACACTCTCCTCCGGATGCGGGGCTCTTCCCCAATTCTGAGGGTGAAAAATGAATTCCTTCAAAATAGTTGTATCAAGATTCCTGAATAAAATATTGTAGAAAGCAATGAATCAAACATGCATGCATTGGTTAAGAATCCCATTTTCCATTCTTCTCTCTAAGTTACACTTCAACCAGATGAGACCTGGGAATGATATATAGCTCATTTTTGGCACACTACATGTCCAAGGATAATTGATTTGTTAAACAAAGTTTTATAGACTGAAAAGCGTTTGACCGATGAAACCGGGAAAATGGACTAGTTTAGGACTTACCAATGGAAGCTGTCCATAATTCTGCCCTCACTTGATTTGGTTGTTCGAAATGGAGATTTGGGAAATGGCCTGAAGCCTCTGTAACCTTAAGGATCCTGTTGATGAGCTCAACCCGGTTAAAATCTCTCACTTTCCACAAGCATTGAAGTTTAAGTGCACCTTCTTCATGCAGTAGTCTCCAACCAACAATCTAAACAAACTAACAAAAATATGCGTTTAAAAAAGAAAGTGAAATGGACTTCCATCAAATTTGCTTCAGTGACTAAGAATGAACTTACTTCAAATAAGACTTGGGATCAAACTAGGAATGAAATGGACATTAATTAACCACAAAATAGATTCTTAGAGTAAACATCATTGATTGTACATCATGTTTGCAAGTGAATCAGCCTTGATTTACTGTAATTACATAATTGAATATTGATGGGAAAACTGATGAAACCATGAACAAAACTAATTTCTTCGCATGACTTGTTATTAAAAATTATCAGGGAGAAGCAACTTTATGAGTATGTCAGCTCAATCGCAAGTATAAAACTGAACTTAAAGCATCCAACATTAAATTTAAATGACTGTATAACATTAACCCTAGAACAGAGAATTCACAAGGGTAAGTAGTAACGGGCCCCTCAAACAGATAAGTCTTGCAGGACAATGATTGCATTTGCAAGTGTCCTGACAGTGCATGACAGCTCGATAGCAATATCTTCTTAATGAAAGAAAAATTGCATTTCTGTTTTCCTAGATTTGGAACATGACCAAGAAAATTATAATCACATTGACAACAAAGAGAGAACCAGGCTTCAAGGTTGAGTTGAAGAAAATTAAGGTACATATTATAGATGTCCATTTGTTCTGTACTCAGAAAATTCTACAAAAAGAGAAGCACATGCAACAAACCCACCTCGGCCCGAAACCATGTACATTCCTAATTAGGAATGGTCTTTGTTCCCAATTTCATATAAAATAGTTCTATGAAAAGATATAGAAGAAAAGAGTTAGCTCAACAGCTCAGCAAGTATATAAACTTCACATTCACTAGATTATATTCAAAGGAACTCATAATTCTTCAGATAAGTTTATATAGGTTAAATTCTTGTTATGAACAAAAACGTAGGACTAACATAACCTGATTTAAAATATTGAACTCAAAATAAATCATCTTATGCCATATTCCCAAAGTACAGGATTTTCATATGTTATAACAGCTCAGGAATCAACTACCAAAAGCCAGTACCCTCTAAATTACAATGAACGATCTCTTTTCACAGGCTAAGCAGCAAACTAACATAGACAAGTTCTGTCAATGCAGAAATTATGACAAAAGACAAACAAGATCATAAGCAGAAACTATTTCTCTACACAGGCTAAGCCGCAAGCCACAAACTATGATAGATACATGGGTAATTTCAGGATAAATCATTCAATGATTCAAGCCCTGCTTGTATATCAATCACAGTTAACAGATGTAGAAGACAGAATAGCTCATAAGAAGATATCATTTTTGAGAAACACCAACATTTCAATTTGTTCCTCAACAGATAATTTCTTTCATTTCAGTCCTTCAATGGTTAAAATATTTGAAACGTCGTCCTTCGATCCTATTTTTATCCAAAATTTAACACGAAACACAATTTAGCTCCACTGACCGTTAACATTGTATGGATTTAATTTTTTTCATTGTGGCCAAACTAAAATAAATTATCAATCAATAACCAAGTTGAAAGTTCACCTATCCATCAGAGCATCAACCTAAAGAAAGTTTTGCCCACAAAATTTGACAGCATTAAAAAAACGACAGAAAGAGCAAAATTAAGCAAATGGGTGTAAATTCAGACCTTCTTCAACAGTTTTTTGGCATCATCTTCAGACATGGGAGACTGCAGGGGCGAAACAGGAGAGCACTGTTGCTGTGCAAGGGAAAGAGCAGAGAGATTGGGGATAAGGATTTTGTGCTCGGTGTCAGAGTAACCCACTACCTTCTCTCCAAAATTGCTTTCCAATTCAGCAGGGAAGGGGTCTCTGGCGCCAAAATCGCCGAGAAAATCGGCGCCCATAGCACGAGTTCTGAGACGAAACGCAGAGGGAGGCCTTCGGGAACGAATTGAGGGAGAAAAGGCGGAAAGAAGACGAGGAGCGGATGTGAGATGCAGAGCCACAAGCGAAGAAGAGGAAGTGGTCATTTGATTTACTTTGTGGATGAAACAAAGAAAGATCGATGGAAGGGAAGTGGAGAGCTGAAGTGTGTGAAAATGGAAGAGAGAAAGAAGGCTTCGAAATCTGGTGGCAGAGAGGACTGGATTAGGATTGGTGGTGAGGATGGAATGGCCGGGTTTGGACAAGAACATCAAGTGGTGTCAAACTTTTTTAAAATATATGAGCGAGCGAGTGTTGCATTGACTATAGCAATTTGGTCCTCATCATATCCATAACGTTGTTTTAATGGGTGAATCTGTGTTAAGCCGTGAAAAATAACTAAGGGGAGGGAGGCCATTAAACTAGTATCTCAACAAACTTTGCCAAACAAAAAAAAATGAAACTTCGGTCAAAAAAAAATCTCGTCAAACGGGTGACCAATTTTTTTCTGACTTGGAGGAAAACTTTCCAAAACCATCCTCAGCTTCCACTACCTCTGCCACATCATCAAGCTCAAAGAGATAGAAAGATAGTAAACTTTCATTTAAGAGCTCTTGATCACACTTCATAAAAAAAAAAAACACCTTAAATTTTGAAAATTCATTTTAAATAAGAGATATTAAAGTGAAATTAAATGTAAAGTAAAATTAGCTCATTGCCTCTCAACTCCTCTATTTCTCTATTTAAATTATTCATTCTCTTATATGAAGTTATTTAATAATATCACAAATAATTTTTGTAAGTTAACGAACAATTTCATGTAGAGAAATAAATAATTTATTTTACTATGATTATAAATTTAGAATAAAATTAAAATTTAATAATGATACCAAAAATTCTTGTAATAAACATATTTATGTAGAGAATGAATAATTTATTTTACCATAATTAAAATATTTGAAATAAAATTAAAACCTGATAGTGATACAAACAATTTTTGTTAGTTAATGAATAACTTTAATAAAGAATCATAAGAATTGAAGGATATTGAGTATTTTATTTTATATTTTAATTTTAACATTACTTTAATAGTCAAGTTTAAAGTGAGTTTTCGTTTAAAGACCTTTTTTTTTCTTTTTAAATTAAGTGTGGTGTTAACTGTTGAATGAATTTTTTTTCTAGAAAAACCGCGTGAGTGGTGTCCCAAAATGTCAGCTTTGCACTTTGCCAAATCCTCAGAGTTGCAATTGTGGGCGCCCGGTTCCGATTGACGTCAGCATGCTCCCCTGCTCATCATAGGGCTATCGAGTCGGGCACAGCCACGGGTTAGGTTCGGAGGATGATTTTTTTTTTTTTTTTGAGGAAAAGTCAAAATGCATTCATTATAAAAGGAATATATACAGAGAAAAAGTCACACAATAATGCTGTTACACAGGGACCACGGTAAAAGACAACAAGCAAAGAAAAATATTTCTTCGTTAAAGACCCTTGAAAAGATGTTTATCAAATTGTGAGATGAAAGCTTGAATGTCCTGTAGAATTGGATGAGAAGTCTGCTTCAGAAGAGCACTAGAGGGTACAAAATCCTTACGATAACAATGCACATGTAGACAAGACATCGGCAGATTCTCCTGACGACAGGAGAAAAGATTTGTGTCTTGGGAAGCGTTCTTCTTCATCGTGATTCCATTAACAGGATTTGAATGCAAACAAATGACAGCTTTGCAAGTCACTTGGTTCTGCCTTTTAACTTTCGTCGTCCAAAGGCATATTCCAAGAGCATATATTGAATAAAAGAAACACTGATTTCGAAAGTCAGACAGAATCCGTTCAACATCAATAGAGATGCGTGGCATTGAAAAAGATCATGTTTTGGTTTGACCATATATGAGATTCAAGAGGATAAAGATCTTCTTTAACATGTCAAACTCATGATCTTTTAATAGCCTAGATATTAAATCAGGCAACCACACGAGACAATTGATTATCCCTGAAAAACAGGAGTTTTAAAATTGATTCCTGTAAAACAAACAGCCCTTGCTAATGCACAGTCAACAAAAAGGTGATCAAGAGTTTCATCACAATTGCATGAAAAAGGACAAGATACATTGGCATGAAGATGATGCTCTCTTAAATGTCAATAGTTGGGAGAGCTCTATGCAAAATTTTCCATGCAAGAAGTTCGTATTTGAGAGGAAGTTGAAGCCTCCAAAGAACTCTCCAATGAAGGAAAGATGACAATGGAGAATTATTTTGAATCCTGCTACATAATAGTTCGAATCCTTTCTTTGCTGAATAATATCACCAGGAATCAAATTATTAGAACACCAAATAATCTTGTCCTTTGACTGCGAATAGGATAATGGTTTGTTGCAAATTAAACTGGAGATACGATTACGATATAAGGAGAGAATAAAAGGTTTGGTTCGGAGGATGATGTTAAGTTGGGTTTTGTCATGAAAAATGTACTATTTTATTTTGAAAAGTTTCATGTTTATTTTATTTTCAGAGAAAAAGATGGCAAGTTTTCGAGGGAAAAAAATTATTGATCCGAGAGCCGGATGCACGTGACTTCGACTTTTCAGGAAAAATGTACCATCTTATTTTGAACATTTTACATGTTTGGTTAATTTTCAGAATAGGATAATAATTAGTTTTGAAGGAAAAAAAATTAACTCAGGAGTTTCATACAATCTGACTTTGGTTTTCCAAGAAAAATGCACTATTTTATTCTTAAAAATTTAGATGCTTGGTTAATTTTCAGAATATGATGACAAGTTTTCAAAAAAAAAATCTTCAGAAGAGCATTGAAGAGTGTCAAAGAGGACAAGAGATGGATGACTTGCAAATACTTGCAAGTTCATGGAAGAAATTTGTTTTAGAAAGACGTGCAGAACGTGGAAGATTTCCAAAGATAATGGAAAACTATTTCAAACTTTTGAAGAGTGTTGAAGACTCACAAAATAAAACCACCGATGGAAGACTTTTGCTTGCATATACTTGCTTGTAAACTCATGGAAAAAAGTTGTAAATATGTGCATGTATATATATTTTGAAGAAAGTAGTGATTAATTATTTTGACTTAACATCATATCCTACCAACGAGCAGTGTAGTTGAAATTCAAGAGAAGAACTGATCCTTTATAAACATGATAAACTTAATTAAAATTTGAATTCTTATTAAGAGAGATATCCTCATTTAGTATCTAATCATGCTTCTAATAAGAGGATACATACTCAAGAAAAAAAAAAAACTTCATATCCTAATTCATTGACATGCAATAATTTTGTATATGTTGTCCTACTGTTTCCTTTCACTCCGTTGCAAAAAGATAGAGAGAAGATTTAAATTATCATATAATATGACCCTTCTATATATATCAAGGAAACTAAATGGTGATGTCTGTTTTTCTAAGTAACTACCCCTTCGTTTTTATTTATAGAAAAAAACTATTACTTTTAATTTATTTTTTTATATAAAAAAATCACATTTTTCAATAGACATTTATTACAAATTTTTTAAATCATCCCTTATATATTTATCATTTATAATCATAAGAAATAATTAATAAAGGCTTAATTAATATAATTAATAAAGAGTATTGTAGTCTAATTTTTATTTTCAAACATAATTAATATAGTTAACTAATTTTTTTAAATTGTGTGATGTAATTTGTTTATCCTACAAATAGAAATAAAGGAAGTACATGACTATATATATTAGTGCATATAAAAATTTGGTCAACCTGCCTGATTAAATCGTTAAACAATTAAATTAATATTTTAATTGATTTAATAAATGATCAATTTATAAATGGTTTGATGTAGTTTGGTAACGGTTTTGACCATCCCAATCAATGCTTTGACCGGTCTAGTTTTCATGAGTGGCTTGAAATTTATTATGGTATGTCCAGTTTTACATTGAAAATTAATCAAATCAATTACAGAGCTCTCCATGGTTTTTATCTCCTGTTCCAATATTGTGGTTTTAATAGCTTTTAACACAAAAATCAAACACACACTAAAATTTTAAGATGTATTTAATTGGCATATTCTTATTTGATATCGATGTTATATAAGCTCATGTGAATCTAAAATGTATTATTCTAATTCAGGACGTTCATTAATCTATTCAAGATATTCATGTTGGCAAGATAATTAAAAATATTTCAATAAAGGTTTGGTAACATTTTATGAAGAACTAAACAAAATTAGAACGCGAAGAAATATATGGAATAAAATATAATCATAACAGTCTAATTTCATAAAACCCAGATACGTACATTGAAACAAACATCAAAGATCCATCTCCCTCTCCAAGTCTCAACCAGTCACAGTCATGCCTTTACATTTCTTCATCGTCTCTCAGATATATATATATATATATATATCTCAAACCATCATCATCAATGATCACATGAAAGAAAAAACGATATGGCAGCAAAAGCAACAAGCAGCTCCACCATTATTATTGTGGCTGCTTTCATTGCAGCTCTCATCACAGGCACCAACATCACCACTGTCGTCTCCGACGACACCGCCCCAGTTCCCGGCGACAAGTCCCAGCTGAACAAATGGTTCAAGGAGAACGTGAAGCCATTGTCGACACAGTTACGACGACGAAGGACGATGATTCAACCTTCAGTTGCAGAAGCAGAGAAACGTGTGAGGATGGTGAAGGTGATGAAAGATGGAAGTGGGGACTTCAGGACGGTGACGGCGGCCATTAACAGCATCCCGGAAGGTAACCGGAGACGAGTGATTGTGTATATCGGAAGCGGGACTTACTATGAGAAGATAAAGATAGAGAAGACGAAGCCTTTTGTGACTCTTTATGGTGATCCTCAGAAATGGCCAAACTTGACTTTCCATGGAACTGCACAACGATTTGGAACCGTGGATAGCGCTTCGTTGATTGTTGAATCTGACTACTTCGTTGCTGTCAATCTCATTATTTCGGTTTGTATCATAACATTCATGTCTGCTTTGCGTGTGCATATATAAGGACAATTCACGTGTTTTGTTTTTAATCCTCATAGTTTATTCTCGTGCCAAATTCCTCATCCCTTCTATTGATCAGTGTAACTATATGTCCTTTTATTTTGAAAAATGTCTATAATAATGACAAAGAGATGACCTAAATAGTGTTTATTTTGTTGGCATGAACTTAACACTATTAAGTTATGTGATGATTTGAAAGTACTTTAGGCATGAATTGTATTTAAATCAACAAAATAAACAACCTTTGAGTTAGCTCACGGTTGATATGAGTATTTTCAAATTACAAGGCCCCAGATTGCAGACAGATTAAATAGAAGGGATGGGAAGTCCTGAAACTAAATTATAGGAACTAAAACCAAATATAGTTTAAAACCCTAGTTATTAGTTTTAAGTCTTATATATGAATAATATTATTTCTGCTAAAATTATGATAGAAAAATGTAATTATATATTGAATTTGTATCTAATCAATGCGCAGACGATTATAAATTTTTTTATTTATATGTTGCTAAAACATGACCATGTTAATCACTAATTTATATTGTTGTGTTTTATTTTGCTATATATAATATTTTTAGTATAATAATTGTTTGGTGGTATAGAACTCAGCACCAATGCCGAACGGGAAGATTGCGAGGCCGCAGGCGGTGGCGTTGAGGATTTCCGGCAACTATGCGGCGTTCTACAGATGCGCAATGTTAGGATATCAGGACACCATTTGTGACGACAGAGGCAAGCATTTTTTCAAAGATTGCTACATTCAGGGAACCATGGATTTCATTTTTGGAAGTGGCAAATCTCTTTATCTGGTAATTAATTAACCATCTGTATATATATTATCCTAATTGATTTCGTATCAAAATTAATTATAAGTAAATATTTCTAAGTATATTAAAATTTATATCATTTTAATGAGATTCATCATATATCAATCAAACCCTGCCTAAATTGAACCAATGGTCTTTTGGTTGCACAATTCTTATATTTTATAATTTGGTTATAAATCAAGTTCTTAAAGGACCCAAGGTATTTATTTAAAAAAAAAACTAATGATATTTTGTTAGCTCTAACTTGCTCCTCCGATGTTGTATATTAATCATTTTCTAAAAGTATAATTTTGTTCACTTTATAAGTTATTAGTTGATGTGATTGTTTTATTTTAAATTAAAATTTTTCAACTACCATTGAGAAGGGAAAGAAAGATAGAAAAATAATATTATATTATTTATTTATTTTTTGCTTTTTATTTGAAAGTTATATTTAAAATTTTATCTTTTTGTTTCTTATATTTTTGTTATATTGATATTGATGAAGTTAATAGAAATGACTTATAAATAAGATCGAAAGAAATATATTTTTTTTTTATAAATACGTTACATTGATGCTAATTTTAAAATACTTGTGTGAATAATTTGAAGAAATTAATATAATAAACACGAATTTGAGGGCAGAACGCAAGACTGAAGGTGGTGGGGAGAAACGGAGGGGTCATAGCAGCGCCAGCAAGGACGAATCAATCGGACGACACGTGTGGGTATTCGTTTGTGCATTGCGACATAAGCGGAACAGCCAATGGCACGTACTTGGGGAGAGCGTGGATGTCACATCCCAAGGTGGTCTACGCTTACACTTCCATGAGCTCAATTGTGAACCCTCTCGGCTGGGACGATAGCCCTCAAGGAGCTCCAAAGTAAGGCCTTTTCATTTCAATACTATCTCTTTCTTAAAAATCAAATTATGTTAAATTATTTTTTTTAAGGTGAATGGCAAATAAATTTCATCAAAGTAGGAAATTGTTAAAAAAGTGCGACCAAAATGGGTAATTATTCTGAAGTTCTTAAAGATTTATTTAACAACATTAATTATGTTTCTTACTCTTAATAAAATAATAGAAAATATAGTTGTTAAAATCTGAACTTAAATTGTTAATTCAAAAGGTTATAGAAAGCATAATTGTTATCATATATATATATATATATATATATAACTAAATTAAAGTTATGATGAATAGTTGTGTTGTTAATATATACATAAATTGAAATTGTTAGTACGCTGAAGTTGTTAAGATAAAAAGCGTGCTTATTATCGTCAAAACATAATTTCGCAAAAATTTATATCACATAAGCCCTAAAAACTTTAGAGTAATCCTTTCATTTTGTGGTACCCTTTTGTCATTTGCCAATTTTGATGAGATTTATTTGTCATTTTTCTTTACAAAAATGTGTTGGTTTCCCTAAATCTCACTTTTAATCATTTGCATTAGAAGTTGCCTCTATTGATAAAAATCCATTAGGTTAAACGATAATTTCACTCTTAAGATTGGAGGTATATCAATGTTTAAAATTTTAAACTCAATTTTTAATATAATAATTCTTTTTAACTTTCAAAAATAGTACAATATTGCCCTCGCTGTTAACTTTGATTATTAATTAATTAAAAAATTATAAAAACAGACTTATAAAATTGCATGAAAGGACAACAAATTACAAAAAATGACCATTCGCTAACATTTTTTAACAGTAGAGGGATATTGCACCATTTTTAAATTTTGAATGAAAACATTGCACTAAAAACAAATTTAAAGTCCCAGATGTTGTTAGACCTATAGTTTAAGAAGCAAATTTTTCATTTAACCTAAATTCTTTTTATGAAACACGATGCTTCCTATGTCTTTGAATGTTATTCTCCCTATGTATGAAACTTGTTATAAATTAATTTCATCTTGAATTAATAAATGCATTAATGGAATGTTAAAACGTGTAGCACTGTGTATTATGGAGAGTACAAGAACAAAGGAGTAGGTGCGAGGAGGACAGGACGTGCAAATTTCACAAAGTGGCTTAGACGTTCAGAGGCTTTACCATTCATCACTCTCAGCTACATTGAGGCTTCCAAGTGGTTGCTTCCTCCCCCAACACTTCCTTAGCCTTAGTCAAATTTTGTGACCCAATTTTATGTTCTTATTATAGGATTGAAGAGTGGGTTTCCACATTAGTGCTCATCAAATTGCGGTGCTTATTATTGTTTTGAACAAGTCAGAGACTAATTTAAATCTAATTTGGACTGTTTAATTTAAAGTTTTAGGGACCCGTCTGATTGATTGTGTTTTCATTTTTTTCTCCTTCTATTCACTAAATGGTATGGAAAATTTTGGTGTTTCTTTCATTTTTTTACCTTCTTTAATTTATATCTTTGAGCATAATAACTACTTTCACGTGTTTTTTCTCCCCAAAAAAACAAAGTTCAACTCTGACGTTAGCCTCATCCTTTCGATAATTAGTCCAAGAAAATTTAGGACCAGGTTGATGGATAACAGTAGCCGAGATTGATCAATACGTGAAACGAATTGCATGCAACCACTCGTAGAAGAACAAGAATATAATTGACCTTATCTTTTGTATAGTTAAGATCTAATTAAAATCACCAATTAACATCCACAGCATAGTCATAGTTGGAGCAGTACGTGCATATCTTCTGCAAGGAGTTGGCAATAACATATATGAGGAGGTATAAACGAAGTTACACTAAAATCAATTTTGCCAAATTTAACAATAATTGGACCTTTCAAATGTGTTTTTGACAAATATAAACTGAAAATTAAACACTTACTTAGTTTCTAAAAGATAAACAAAGTTAGCCCATGCAGACTTGATTGACATAAAACAACCTAATTTTAAAGCTATTACAGGAAGAAATTAGTTTTTTTTTTTTGTGAACAAAATTAACCCAAACGTTACATTACATTTTTTTTAAAAAAAGAAAAGTTTATATTTATTTATATTTGTTTTGTTTCATACTGTAATTTCACCTCCATTTTTTTAAATATATCTATTATTTCATTGTAATAAATCACTGCAAATTAATATTTGAAAATTTTTTTGGTGGAATATATTTAGATGCAACTTTTTTGTTAAATCTTCTATATACATTAGCAGGATATAATTAAAAAATTCTATGTTACTTTGTATCTGGTATACATTGCAGAAAAGATACCTAACTATATATAAAAATATAGCTCTATGTTCTCATTATAGTTTTATGGGATTGTACATTTTGGCAAATTAAAAGTAACCCAAAGCTGTTTTTTTTTATAATTAAAATGATTTTAAACGGAAACTAGACATGCAATCCAAACATAAGAGATTTATTTTATTCCTTATAACCTCAACATTTTAAACCAAAACAGATCATCTTAAATATTTTATTATCTTGATAAAAGTAGTATATAGAAGAAAATAATATATGTTGGCTTAATTCTGAAGCGTGGCACTCCTTGCTTGTAACAGGCGTGCCATAGGAGCCATATGTCCTCTAGTGTGTCAGAGAGTTCAGTGACTGTGGGTTCTTAAGGTTCATCACAATTTTCTTAGAGAGTTTCAGTTATTAAAAGTCTTTGCCTCTTAGAAAATGAAAATGTATATGCTTGGAAGGAAGTAACCACTCATTACTTAGAAATCAGTACAAGTCTGGGGGAACATAATGGTTCAAGTTATCAGAGTTGAGAAGCAAAGTAACAAATCTAGTTTTTACCTAAGATCACAAAATGGTCATGCAAAGCGAGGTTTTGACCATAACTGTTTGAGAGTCTATTGGGTTTTTTTTTAAAAAAAAAAATAGAGAGTCTATTGAGTTTTGATGATTGAGTGATGATCCTTGCCTGTTGACCGTCCTCCTCCTTTTATTTGATCAGGCAATTGCTCCACATTTGACTTTAAATTTTTCCTGCCAAGAGCGAGCTATAACTGTCCGTGCCATCTATAGGAGCTATAGATGTTCCACACTATGGAATATGGCTGTACAGAAGTCCTCCAATCCTATTCGACCCAATTTGATTTAAAAAGATTCAATTCTTTTCGGTCTTATTAAAAACTAGTCCTTTAAAACTAAAAAGACTAAATTGTTTTTTTTGAGTTGGACTGGACTACTGGATCACTTGATCCAATTTAGTCTTATTAAATTTATTTAATATGATTATAATTAATTTACTAATTAACTATTAATAATTTAATAAGTTTAGTTTCTCACACGACCACATGCTCAGACTAGGAATTTAATAATCTGGCACCTGGATTGTAATTGAATTTTTTTTGTTGTTGAAAATTATTATGGATTTATTATGATTATAAGTGTTTTTATTATTTTAATTGAGTTTATTAGATTGAAATGGATTATTGCTTCTAATAGAAGAAAAAAAAGGGAAAAAAGTTCAATGAATACTAGACCAATAAGATTAGTCTCTCAATTTTATAGACTAAGTTTAATCCTATTAATTTTTAAATATTACTGAATCAGACTGAATTATGGATTGCCTAACTCAATTCTTTTTATGAAAGAAATCAAACTCCAAACTAAGTCGAAGTTCAATCCCATCCAATCATTTGTACAGCCTTACTATGAGAGAGTGCCTTGTCGAGTGCATCTTGTTTCTCACGAACGTTGGGGCGTGTCTGGACTTTGTCGCTGCTATCTCAAAACGCAACGTTCCCTTGATCCGCTCGGGTTCAGCCTCTAGGGATGTATCCGGTTAGGCTTCTCCTATGCCTCTCATTTTTGGCCCACTAATAAGCAGTCCAAACAATATATATATTATAAGTGCGTGCGTGTAAAATTCAAACGTTTTTCAAATTAAATGAGAAGGATTTAAATGCTACTTTAATTATGCTATTAACTTATCCATCTGTTACTTTAAGACAATAACAACACTATACATTGCTGTTTTTACTACAGCAACAAAAGAAGACCAAGTCCTATTTAATTTTTAAAGAGAAGTAAATGATCAGTTTTGAAATTTACCAACAATATGGCCACTCGCAATTTTAGTTAAATTCATAATTCAAGATGTTGAAACTTGAAACAAACAGCGAAGAGCTCTCCAAATCTCACAAATCTAACCATATCAACTCCTATAAATTGCACTGTCCCTCAAAAAAAATATTCCATAGCTCAACCCAATCAAACTCAGAAAAAAAAAATTATCTATAAAAAATATAGAAAAAAATTAAAAAAAAAAAAACCATGACGGTGGCCACCAAAATAAGTCGTGTTTCTTCAATTCAGGTGGCCGTGGTGGCGGTCATCGTCGCCGCCACGGCGGTGTTATCCGACGACAATGTGCCGATCCCGTCAGACAAAGATCAATTGGACCAATGGTTCTCACAGAACGTGCAGCCATTATCTGGCCGGAAGGGAACTCTGGACCCAGACCTGGTGGCCGCAGAAGCTTCTCCGAAGGTTGTTAAGGTTTCACAAGACGGAAGCGGCGACTTCAAGACGATCACCGACGCGATTAACAGCGTTCCGGTGAATAACGCGAAGCGAGTGATCATCAAAATCGCCGGTGGAGTTTATACAGAGAAGGTCACGATTGATAGGACGAAGGATTTCATCACTCTCCTTGGTGATCCAAAAAACATGCCTAACTTGACCTATGGTGGCACCGCCAAACAATACGGCACCGTTGATAGTGCTACACTCATTACCAACGGAAATTACTTCGTCGCTGCAAATATTATTTTCTCGGTTTGTATATACATTCAATTCTTACGTGTTTTTAGACATGTTTGTGTTCTTAGTTTTGATCTCTCAAGTTTATCTCAATTATCAGTTTGATACTTAAACTTTAATCTTTATCAATCAAATCACCAAAATTTCTCCTTCAAATCAAAAAGACTAATTATATATATGGTTTTGAAAATAAGTAAGACAAATTTAAAAGATTAAAAGTTTCATTTGCTTGATATATAATAATAATAATAATAATAATAATGAAACTTATGGTAAGTTTAACTCATCATTTTTCAATTTTTTTCACAAAGATCGAGAATTTACTGAATTTTCTAAGGAATTAGGTGTGATAGAGTTGAATACCTGGGAATAAGTCATGGTATATAATTCACTGACTTATATATTTAGTCATGTTTGGATTTATCTGCGTCTAACGGAGCATGCTTGTTTGGTGAATATAGGTTTTTAGTACTAATTAGCAATAATGTTTGATTGAATGTTTGTGTTGATCTATCAGAAGAGTGCATGAATATAATTTAGAATTATCCAGTTATTATTGTCAAAATTAAGCATGATGTTGAATATTGATAATATATCATTTAGACATTATAATTTTGTGGTGTCATGGTATGTGCACATGGTCATGAATTTAAAATCAGGTTGATTTATTTCTGAAATTAACATGACAAATTTTATAGAAAAATATTAAAATATAGAATTTTGAAATGTATTCTTCTGCTTAAAAGTAAATAAATACAAGGTTTTTTTTTTTTTTGCCTCCAACATATATATTACTAAGGTACTCTTTATTCGTCTTAAATTTATAGTGCGTTATTGCATTAATATTTGGATCCGTATAAATACAATTGATTAATGCATGTTACGTTAATAAACTTGAACTATAAGTTGTTTCACACATATTCTATATCTATTAAATTATATTTGTCTTTAAACTGAGAAATTTTATGAAGTTTAGAAACAAACCGAAAGATTATCTAAATCTAAATAATATACATTATAATATTTTCATAACACATATTATCTAACTTCCCAAAAAAAAAATGGTGAGCCTCTTATACTTCTATTACACAAAGATGCATGTGATAATTTTTCATTTTCCCTATGACATTGATCATTTATGAGACTAACGAACACTTGATCTTAATATATTGATGGTAGAATTCGGCGCCGATACCGGACGGGCGAAGGGAGGGAGCTCAGGCGGTGGCGATCCGTGTGTCCGGCGACAAGTCCGCCTTCTACAACTGCGTGTTATTAGGGTTTCAAGACACGCTATGTGATGACAGAGGAAACCATTTGTTCAAGGACTGTACAATCCAAGGCACAGTTGATTTCATATTTGGGAGCGGCAAGTCGCTGTATCTGAACACAAAGCTGGTGGTGGTGGGGAACGTCGGCGGCGTGATCGCAGCTCAGGCGAGAGAGAGCGACGACGACACCATAGGGTACTCGTTTGTTCACTGTGACATAAGTGGGAGTGCCAATGGGACGTTCTTGGGAAGAGCATGGATGTCTCATGGCAGAGTTGTGTATGCTTACACTTCCATGAGTGACATTATTACTCCTCTTGGTTGGAACATCAACAACCATCCTTCTATGGCTCAGTACGTACTTAATTACTCTCTCTCTCTCTCTCTCTCTCTCTCTCTCTCTCTCTCTCTCTCTCTCTCTCTTGTAAATATATAGAATCCACATGTTATTTGGGTTTAAGATATTTAACTACTTCACGAGGAATATAAAAAAAAAAACTAGTTAAAAGTAATTTATATCATGTAAATTGTTAATATATATATATATATATATATCACTACTTTTTGAGACTATTTTGAAATTACAATTAACTTATTTTAATTTCCTTATTTAGTTTCTTTGAGAATGAATCCTATGGAATTGAGAATTTATGAATTTTATGAAGTTTGTCTTTGAAAAAAAGAGAAAATATTTCATATTTTATAAAAATAATAAAATGAATAAAAGTATAAAAAAGGGAACTTTACAAAAATTCATGAATATCAATTTTAGGGTATTTAATTAAGTCCAATTTCTCTCTTATCTGAAATCTCGCTAAGTAACACAATAATAAGTGTATTTGTGGAAAAGGAGAATTTTGATGTTATTGATTTATTGCAAATTAGTTTATATTTAGGAGCATAAAAAAAAACTTCTAGATGGCATCTTAAATAATTAAGGACTAGAAGAAGGAGCAGCATTTGTTTTTGTTTTAATTAAGTTCAATAGAATGGAAATGTAAAAAGGCAATACGGGAAAATTAATAAATAAAAAAAAGACTCATTTTCCCCTACATTTTTTCAAAGCAAATCACTTCATCATATGAATATTTAAATATATTTATATTCTACCAAATATATAATGATTAAAAAAACATTTATATGTCAATGGTCAACTATTTTAATAACAACGCCATCTTCTTTACTTGAAAGAAGTTCTAAGTTCAAACTCAGCTTTGACATACATGTGTGAGCATGTAGGTGTGTGTGTCTTCCTTTTTATGGGAAAATGCTAGGTTAGGAGTAAAATTTAAAAAAAAAATTTATACCACATATAAAACATATATACGTAACATACTATTCCATCCTCATCCTCATCCTCATCCCCTTGTTTTTTAGTATTTTCTACTCATCTTACTTCCCAAACACGCCATTAGAGTTAGTAAATTAGTAGAGAAAAGATAATAAATAAACCCCATTTTTATGAGATCCACAAATTTGTTCACACTATTCTCTTTGCTTCCATAAAATTCACATGACAAATTATACGTATCGTTTTTGTGATTTATTTAATTAAATGTATGTGTGTGTATTGAATGAAATTCAATTTATTGTATTTTTAATTTAACATTATATAAATGCAGGACGGTATATTTTGGAGAGTATCAGAACAGCGGAGATGGTGCAAATACCAAAGGACGTGCCCCCTTCACAAAGTTCCTTAGTGATGCTGATGCCAAGGAATTCCTTTCTCTTGGCTTCATTCAAGCTTCTGAGTGGCTGCTTCCTCCTCCTCAAGCCTAATTTTTTTTTATTTACTTTCAATCTTATTTTTATTTCCACAAGAGTGTACATTTTTTTTCTGGACCTGGATAAGAGTACACATTTAATCATCTAATTTTATGTAATATTTTAATTTGATCTTTTAATTTTATAAAATATATATATGTTTTCAGTCCTCTAATTACCTTAACATTATAAGTCTTGAAATGATTATTTCTTGTTTTAATTATAATTTTTTTTCTTAATGAAACTAACGATATTGATGGTAGAAGATTGACAATTAAAGATATTGTATAAAATTAAGTGATTAAAATAAAATATTGTATAAAATTAAAGAAAAAAAATGTACTTTTGCCTTTTATGTTTAATTGATATGAATAATTTTCAAAGAGCCATGGATTAATTAGTTGATGATTGAAGAATAGAATCGATATAGAGTACTCTTGTTTAATCAATCCATATAGCATATGGGGGATACGTTTCAAATTTTCACTTTTTTTCAGACCACAATATAAGTCATTTTTTAAAAACAAAATATAGAGTATTGGGTAAATTTTATATTTTTTTTTCATTTGTACCCTTGTTTATTTTATTCCTTGTCTTTAACTGATTCATATTTAAAGACCATAGATATGTTACAAGGAACTCTTAAAAAGACATAAATAGAAAGATGTGTACATTTTTTAAAAATTAAGGTTTTAATTAATATTTTTTGTAAATTGTAAATTAATTAACAATAATATATATTATAATCAGGGAGTATGTGTATACAAGGAGCAATGTGTGATGTGATTGTAGGCATAGGTACAAGGTGTAAATGTAATTTTACTAATTTGATTAATAAAAAAATTGGTTTTATTCTGTTCTATTTTTATTATTTTTCTTATTCAATCTTTATATATGCTTCTCGGTTTTTCTTGAAAAAATTAAGTATATTTAAAGTTGAATTATTTTTCAATTAATTATTAAATATATGTTGGCAAAAAAAGTAACTGACAATTCAATTTTTAATTAATAATCAAAATTTTGAAATGTTAAAAAAGTTATTATTGAAAAATATTAGTTATCAAGTTTAATGGTGCAATCTTACGACAAACAAATGCCTAAATTAAAAAGGATAAGCACCAAAAGAAAATTAGATCTAATAAAAGAGGTACAACTTGTTAAAATTCTTGACTCTTATTTAGTATTTAATCATGTTCTGAATTGGCTGTACACAATTGAAAAAATAAAGTAGTAGTGAATTTTTTTTATTAATCTTAAATATGAAGAGAAAAGGAAAAATTTTTGAGAGAGAGAGAGAGAGAGAGAGAGAGAGAGAGAGAGAGAGAGAGAGAAGGGAGAAGAAGACAAATAAGCCACATCACATCTTTTGGGTGGATTATTTATCTGGATGTGTGCATAGTCATCAACCACATCACATAACATTAACCATGTTAATCGGCCGGGGGGTAAAAAGATTGACATGTAAAATACAAGGGTGTAATTGTAACAAATGAAATTACATGGGCCTAAATAAAAATTAAAACAAATTATAAGAATTTACAAATATGTTTTTCGTATATTACACATATCTTTGTATTTTAAATTTCTGAAAATTGCATCTCATTTATCACATTGTATCCTATCAAACATACACGCTTTACATGTATTAAAAACAGTTACATTCTTCAAAATTAACATTAAGTTCAGAAAATAACTTAAATTTAAAACTTTGAATAATATTGAAAGATTGAACATAAAAAAATATCTTTGTAATAATTATAAAGTAACTCATTATATCATATGTATAAAAAATAAGAAAAAAATGATTAAACTTCCATACTTTAACATTGTATACTCGTTGTTGCCCCAAAAAAAAAAAAAAAAAACAATGCCTTACATACTAGTTCTATTTTTTTCATTTTTAATACAACTTGTTAGATGTGAGGCCTTTTTTAATTTTGGCCCAACGGATGGGCCGAATTCTTGGCCCACAAAACACCCACCAGGTGTCTTCATCCCCCTGGAGACCTAACCCGATTCTGTCCAGAAGGGTGCCTGGAAACAAAACCCGAATATTCTCATGATGGCTGAGGCCTAGAGTAAATTCTCTGGAAAACTAATAACAAGCAACAATTACAGGAGATCGAAGAAGAACCAGTGAAAGGCAAATACGTCGTCTTCTGTTGCATCTCATCTCGTGCCATCTGTCATGGCTTTGAACAATGGATTCAGATCTGCTGCGAGGCTCCTCAACTCTTCTGACACGTTGGTTTCAAAGTCAGGTCAGTCACGCCTGTATATTCCCTTCTCTATTTGGTAGATGACAAACTGTTCAATGAGGCTATGGATCGATCGTCAGAGTTTGAGCTAATTTTTTTTATCTGCATTTTATGATTCCTTGGTCTTGTTATATGAAATTTCGGTTCTTCTTTGGTTTGCTAATTTTTTTATCTTCATTTTATGTCTCCTGTTGGGGTGAAATGGACGGTTTTTGTTAGTTTACGTGGTTTTGATCTGAGAGGAGGGTTAAGATCAGAGAATAATTAATAAGCTTCTCACAAGATTGATTCACTTCACGGTTTATAGTTTTTTAGGGTGTTGGTGGCGGGCATATCGCCGAACCCGAACCGTAATAGTTGCTCTCTTAAGAACTATTATTGTTACCAATACAATTTAAGGTTTGGCAGTTTTTAAATCAAATTTTAATTTTAGTGAACAAAAAACGCGGGGTTTTCTAGGCTCGTGTTACTCTGAAATGAAATGAAATGAAATTCTGGGAGACGCTTTGCAAAATATGGTATTCTACTCTGGAACTTTGCTATTCCTTCGAGAATTTAGGTGCGAACTCCCAGGTACCATGCTTGATGTTTCAAACAAGAATGTCATGATTTCAAGACCCAAAATAAGGCACTTTCTACGCAGAAAATTTTGAGCTACCTAAGGATCGTGTCATTTTTGTTTGATGATCTTAAGAATGATATGTGTTACTGCATAGCGTGGTAGAAAAATTCCTTAGATGCTTCTTTTGAACTGCTTTAATCTATGGAGTTTGGATGGTCAAGTTTGAGGAGGATTTTTATCCCCAAAAACTGAAGTCTGAGGAGGCTTCCTCAGTTCGATGCTTAATTGGGCAGTTTTCATGGACCACCTAGACTGTAGTTTGCATAACTGACAGTGCATGTGCATCTTTCTGATAATATCTCTCGTGGACAAGTATGAATGACAGTAAAATACAGGGTACTAATTCTGTTTAGTTTAAAGAGCCATAAAAGCACATAAAATTCATATTCTGCCATGGAGGTGAGACTCCTTGGAATAGAAATAAATTGCAAGATAAATTTCCAAAGTAAAACCGTGTAAGGTTGGATTGTTCGTCTTAAGAGCAGTAGAGCCATTATATGAAGGAAGTGTCTCTCCTAGAAATGGAAGGCTAGCTTTAAGATGTAACTGCTGTGGCAAAATATAGTGAGGTGGGGATCTTCATGTCTTAAGGCAATGTTGTTATAATCTGACTTAGGAATTATTTCTCGGAATTGGAATTCATATCAAGTTAGCCTAGTAAATTTAACTTGATATTGTAATTAAATTCTACGTTCTCCAAGGGTTAGTATGCTTGAAAGCCTCTTGTTTGTTGATTCTTTTGCTACTTTCCTATTATTTATGTTTACAAGGTGTCAGTTTTTCAACGATAGAATAGGCTTCAGATCTCACTTCTGTTAAAAGAACTGCTATAGAGATCACATAAGGGTTGACATTCGAAATTCTTTGGAAGTCACTGTTTTCTTCAGTCTTTTATTGGGAGAATGCTGCTACACACACGCACACTTGCTTTGGAGTTTGGGAGATCATTGCCATTCTAACAAAGCATACCGTAGATAGCAATGCTTTCTCTTTAAATGTATTGCGATTGCTCTCCATCCCTTATAAACCTTACGGACCTTTGCCCCTGTATGGAGATGGGATCATTTTTTTAAATGATGTTCATGTTGGCAAGGATGAATTATAAGATAAAGTTGTGTTGTAAGATCATTACCATTACCATGTTGGAGTTTGGAAGATCATTACCATTCTAACAAAGCATACCATACATAGCAATGCTTTCTCTTTAAAGGTATTGCGATTGCTCTCCATCCCTTATAAAACTTATGGACCTTTGCCCCTGTATGGAGATGGGATCATTTTTTTGAACGATGTTCATGTTGGCAAGGATGAATTAAAAGATAAAGTTGTGTTGTAACAGTGAGCAGAGGTTTCCGTTCCACCGGGGTTAAGAGGATGGGAGGTGGACATGGGCATGGCCATGATGAACCAGAATATCTACATGCAAAACACATGTACAACTTGGATAAAATGAAGAACCGTCCATTGAAGATGTCCCTTGCTGTGTTCAGTGCCTTCAGCATTGGTGTTTTTGTTCCCGTCTACGCCGTCGTCTTCCAGCAAAAGAAGACAGCTTCTGGCTAGCTCTCAACACATGAATTGTTTGTTTGCAATTGGGAAAATCCCAGACTAGCAGAATGATGATTTTTGTGCTGTTTTGAATTTTTTGTTTCTGATTGAAACTAGAATTGGGTTTTCTATATTTCTTGATAATAATCGATCCTGTGATTGAACCTGATGCTTGACGCTTGTACATTGTTATATCTCCAAAGGAATAATATCTTGCAATTAGTTTTAAATTTTAGCTTCCTCCTTATAGGTGATCAATGGAGGGACAGTAACCTATTGTACTTAATGTTTTTCTATTAGGACTGAATATAGTCCTGTTCTCACTCCGACGATCAAAATTTTACAATCTACACTTAATGATAGACACTAAAATTAAGCTAATGCATGCATGTTCTGTGAGTTTTTAACAATTAGTCCAACACCTTCATGCTCTAGTGTCCTCGTGCTACTCCGATTTCAAATATTTAGACTATAGCCGGTACTTTTGATGTCATTGGCAAAAGGAATTAGAAAAGGAATCACAGAAAACGAGTTCTTAGGGACTGTTTAAAAACTTATTTTAAGAACAATTTTTCTTTTTTAGAACAAGAGAACAAAAATATTTGTTTGATAATATTTTTTTAAAAAGTATTTTAGAGAATAAAAAAAATAAAATATTGTTCTAAAAAATAGAAAAAAAAATAATTTATAAGTGTTCTGTGATTATTGTTTTGAAAAATAAAGGAGAATGAAAAAAATATTTATTTTTATTATTTTTTGTTTTTAAAATATGTTCTATAAAACATCAATTCTTAAAATAATAAAATAAAAATAATTTTAAACAGCCTCTTATTCTTCTAAGCAATATCATTAATACTTTTGGATTAAACCTTCCATAATTTTTACTTGACATTTCAGTTCTCATGCCTTTACCCGGTATATTTATGGTAAGTTGAAATTCAAGTATTTTGCGTTTAGTTTTTAATAGTTTTCTTCTTTATTCATAAGGTTTGAATTTTGTTTAATAAAAAACTTTGCCAGTTTGTTTTTGATATGTTAATATATTAGAATAAAATACACACACGAAAAAGGATAAAAAAATAAATTGATCTTTAAACTATATGTTCACAAGTGTTTAAAATTTTAAAATTATTTTGGATATAATATTTTTATCATTAATAAAAGTTAACTTTAATCATTATTAACTAAAAAATGATAGAAAATGACTTTAAAAATTATAGTAAATGACTAAAAATTATAGACAATGAATCAAAACATTACAAAAAATGATCAAGAAAATTTTGTTGGTTCTTTTTTGTAATTTTTAACTGTTAATGTTAACTTTTATTAATAGTATGAGTCAAAAATAAATTATTTTTAAAAGTTGAAGAGAAATATTATATTAAAAATGAGTTTAAAATTTTAAACATTTTTTGACCTCTAACTTAGGAGACAATGTATGCTCTTTGACCCTAAGAAAAATTGCACTTTTTTTTAGTCCTCTAATCTCGATATTTGTTAAGCTCAAATGATAATTTTTTCATACAAATTTTTTGTACAAATTATGATTATTTAAAAAAATAAACTAATATGGCTATCTTCAAAAATATTTTGCTAATATTTAAAAGTTTAACATTAGCATTTTATTAATGATTGAAAATACATTTTATTAAATTAAGAGATTAAAATAAAATATTATTAATTTAAAGGGTAAATCTGTATTAATATATATATATATATATATATGTATGTATGTATATATTATATTTGTAAATGCTTCTTCTTCTTCTTCTTGGTTTTTTGGATGCCAGCTTTTAAAGTTTAAATTAGTGCCATACGAAATTACAAATATACCATCAGAGCTTTTAAAGTTTGCACCAGAAGGGTTGACGCGGTCCGGTTTAGTCCGGTCCGTTAAGACAAAAAAAGGCCGAAAGCGTTCGATTGGTCTAGAAAACGGGCACGAGTACGAAAGAAGCTCGCCGAAGAAGCAGCCGTGCAGAAAAGAGCATTTTCGCGTCGTCCTTTGTTGCATCTCATCTCGCACCAGTTGCCATGGCGTTGAACAGTAGGTTCCGGTCTGCGGCGAGGCTCCTCAATTCATCGGACTCGTTGCTTTCGAAGTCAGGTCAGTTTGGCTTCTACCCACACGCCGCCGTCACGGTGGGTAATCCCTTCGCTTTTTGGTTGCTTAGCGAGCTGTTCAAAAATGATATGGATCAATCATCAAATTTAAGTTTCTGTTTGAATATCCTGACCCCCTATCATGTATTGAATTGAGTACTTTTGTTTGCCATTACACTTTTTGGGGTGAAATGGAGGCTTTTGTTTACTTGTGCTATTTTGATTTGAAATTAGGATTAAAGTTCAGGTAATAACAGAGAACCTTGTGACACGATTGATATACGTTTTTTCCGCTTTTGGGTTTTGTTTTGTTTCGTAAGGTGTTCATGGTGGGGAAATTGCCAAAATGTAATAATTGCTGCCTTGAGATATGGACTGTATCAAATTATTCTGAAAATAGTACACGCGCTTTGTTATATTTTTGCTATCAAATTGTCCTGATAAAATAGAATGAATATATGATTTTTAAGTGTATGGAATATGTACGTATACGTTTTGTTTCAATTGAAAAATCATATACTTGTCATAATTTAATTAGAAAACTTTAATGCAAGAGTTTAACTATTTGTATCTAAGTTTAATTCAACTATCTTTTGGAATGTTTAGGGTGAATTCAATGAAAATTGATGTAAGGTTTTTGAATCTCGTGTAACATTAGAGCGAAATTGTATGAGGAATTCTACAATTTTGCTGACATGCTCCCCTGATAATTAAGATCTAACTCCTAACTACTGTGCTTGATGTTAAGTTACATGATATCAAGACCAAAATAAGGGACTGTCTACCATTCTAGAAATTTAAAATGTGCCCAGACGTCATGTCATTTCGGTTTGATGATTTTTATATAGATAGTACGATAACAGTTTTTGTTGGATATGAATGTTGATAAGCTTTATCATTTGTACTGTCCAAGAAAACCCGTTCAAAAATTATTGTAACCTATCTTGGTTCTTCATTAAAAGAAGCCTGAAGTCATTCACATGCTGGAGGTTATGTAAAGAAGTATAACCTCCAGTAAGTGTTGTTGAGTGATTTTTCCATTGCAGGTGATTTTGTATAGATAGAAATCAGTTGTTGTAGGTCACTGAGAACTGATACTCATTTTATCAAAGAGTGCACATATTTTTTGAACCTTGAAGGAAGGAAAACATTTTTGAAAAGTAAAGTACTAAAGAGCCTTGGTGAATGGCAAAACAATGATGAGCATGTAGTATTAATAGTTAATCGTGTGCTGGTGGGTATGGGTTGTCTCAAGTTACTGCAGCATGGTATATTAACCCACCAAATCTGCAGTTTTGCTAATCAGATAGGTGTTTTGTACTTCAGATGTTTTGTACTTTATTCATATGGTGCATGCTTTAGGTTACAACAAAGGGGACCACATTAAGTGATTGGCTTTGTTTTTTAGAAGTTGTGGAATACAATGGCTGGTTCCTGTTGCTGCCAAAGGTTTTATTTTAAAGACGTTTGGTCGTGAAAATGGATCTTTTTTCTCAAACTCTAAGTTGACTTCCTGACATAGTGGGGTTAATTTGCCTTCAATTAGAAGGGGAGCAAGAGGAAGGTTAACATTCTTGTTATGCCAGTGTCAGTTTTTGTTTTTGTGCCTGAGGAGGGGAGGGAGCTTAGTGAATCCAGAGAGGAAGGACTCTAGGTAAACAGTGGGCATTTTGAATGGTGAAAAACATAAATCCCTTGAAAACCTTGAGGCATTGGTAATAAGGAGAAGGTGGTTACCCGTGCTTGATGATTTAGATACAATTATGGCAAATCAATAGTTCTTTGGCATCTAAAAGAGACTGATATGTGATAGAACGTCTTTTCAGATAGAGAAGTTGAAAATCTTAAGAATGCTTTTTTTGAACTTCAATCTCTGGAATCTAGGTGGTCAAATTTGAGGATAAAGTCGCTTCTTCTGTCTATGTGGACACATAATTAGGCAGAATTTGATGGGACCATGTAGCATATTGCATAACTGACAGAAGCATGCTCAAATTACTCATTGCCTCAGGTAGTGGTTGTGAATCTAGAGAAAAGCATGAATTACTGTCCAATACACAAGACTATATATAAGTGAAGTATTAAAGCCAGGACAACACCTGAGATTCATTTTGTGTCCTGGAGTTGAGACCCTAGGAATTGAAGTGTTCGAGTGCGGAAGGAAAAAAGCATAATGTTGGAAGCTTTGACTTTGAAGGCAGAAGAGCCATTAATACGAAAGAAGTGACTCTCCTAGGAATAAAAAATTAGATCAAGATAAATTGCAGTGGCAACATATAGTGAGGTTGGGATATTCACATCCAAGGGCCATGAGACTATTAACTGGATTGGAAAATTAATTTGTTCTGAGTTGGAAATCATAATGGGTCTCTTGGGATTGGGTTAGTCTAACGACTTTAGCATGCTAATCTATATTTTGCTGCTTGATTCAATGCTCAACATGATAATAATAGACTCTAACTTTTTCTTGGGTTGGTAGAGTTGAAAATCTCCTGTTTTCTTGTTCATTTGATACTTTCATCCACATTGCAGTTTGGTCATTTTGTAGTTCCATAATAGAACTGGCGCCAAATCTCACTACTGTCTAAAGGATTGTAATGTTCTTTGCTAGACAGAGTTTCCTTTTGTTTTTCACGGGAACAAGCTGCCATATTCCTTTTCTTTCGTGCAAGATCCTAATTATACGGACAGAACACATCATACATAGCAAGGTTTTCTATTTAACATGCATTATGATCATTCTTCTTCCTTTATAAAACTTATGGACCCATTTCCCCTTTTATGGAAATGGAATCATCTTCTCTTTTGATGTTACTCATGTTGGCAAGCCCGAATAAACAGACAGTCTTGTTGTAACAGTGAACCGAGGTTTCCATTCCACCGGGGTTAAGACGATGGGTGGTGGACATGGGCATGGCCATGACGAGCCCGAATACTTGCATGCAAAACACATGTACAACTTGGATAAGATGAAGTATCGTCCATTGAAGATGTCTCTTGCTGTGTTCAGTGCCTTCAGCATTGGTGTTGCTGTTCCTGTCTTTGCAGTCATATTCCAGCAAAAGAAGACAGCTTCTGGCTAGCTCTCTCATCACATGCTTTGTTTACTTGCTGCTGAGGAACCCGGACTAGCCATGTAATGTCTAGTCTGTGTTGTTCTAAATCCTGTTTCAACTTTCGAAATGGATTTTCCTTATGGTTATGATTTTTTTCCCCATAATTTCATCTAGTAGTTCTCAGTTGCAGGTTAGGTGAGATATTGACGAACAATGAACTGTGGTACTTTTTGTTTTTATATTATTAACTATATTCATAAGAGATTTGAATTCCATTGATGTCTGAAATAATTGCACGGCAATTGAAGACAATGACGAAATGGTGTTTATGAAGAAGTTGGAGTTTATGCCTAGTTAACTTTGAAATAGTTTGCTGATAGTTGGGTCATAGAAAATTGAATTAATGACAGTATAGTTTTAAAAGATCGAATTAATTATGGTTAGATCATTGACAATTTAATTTTTGAAAACAAATTTAAAATATTAATTTTGGTAATCATAAATTCAAAAATTTCAGTTGCAGATAAAATATTTAAATTTTTAATTGATTTGTATCAAAAACAATTAATTAATTATTAATTGTAACCGAAATTTTTATTTGTAAATGTTTTACTGAATTAATATTTATAATTTATTTTAAAAAAAATAATTGAAAAACTAGCTGTTATTGATTGAATTTTTGGAGGTTAACTATCTTTGTTCAGGGTAAAAAAAGGGACTTGTGATAAAAGGATTGTTCAGGGGGAAAAAAAAAGGACTTGTGATAAAGGACAGTCCAATTAATGTACTCAAAAATAAAATAATAATAATAATAACAAAGAAGGAGAGTCCAATTAAGTGAACAAGGAAAACGAACTCTGAGACACTGTAAATACTAATATTGACACTGAAGGACTCAAGTCCTTCGTTGATCAAAGATAAAAGTTAACTATCAAAATGCTAGTAATCGGTACGAAACATGGCAACTGTTAAAAATTAGAAGCTTAGTTCTAAATTTTTAACTGAGGTTTTCTTATTTACAATTCAGATTTTGATTTTCCTATTTAAACTTTTAATTATTGAAATCACTACATTTTCAACAAAGTCAAAAGTCATCTTGATCCAAGTATTTGTAGTTTGATATCAGCCAAGTACTCAAGTCCTTTCAATATCATTTTTATAATTTAAGATTTTGATTGTTATTATTTGTCACCTTCAAAGGTCTAACGAACCACTTCTTTATTTTCAACTAATAAAGTTGTAACCACTAATTGATTATTGCTTTCCATTTTTTCTTATGAAGAAAAGTTTAGGTGAGTTGAGTCTTAAAAGCTTACCAGAGTCAAAACATACTTCTATATTCAGAGAGTACCTATAAATCACCCATTAATAAAGTCTTTATATGGGTAGCAAAATTTAATATCATGATCTTGTGAGTTATGTACCAACTCCTAACCAAGTATACCCACATTTGTTATATTACTTTCCCATTAGAGGCCCTTCACTCAAATGAAATGTCATCTACTGCCGGGACAACTATTTGCACTTTAGTAATAACTCCACTAGACACTGAACTTTCAATCTCTACTCTATTAAGAAATTTTAAGTACAATGTAGTGAGCGAAGATTTGAATCTCCATTAAAAGAGATGTTTATATTTAATGTGAGGAATTAAAAAAATGATGAGTAAACACATTATCATTAAGCCAACAATTATATTATGCTAAAACAGGATAGCCTTTGGATATCTTGTAAGAAAATTATAAAAGCTTTCATACTTTCTTTTTGAAGTGATGAGCACTTTCGTACTATAACCACCTTTATGAGATTCCCATCTATGTGCGATTACCAATTTTAAATAGGTACCAAAGTGTAAATAACTTTTTACAAGGTACTCAAATGCCATTTACCCTTTATAAAGAACCAACGGTCCAATTACACAAAAGCAGTTTTTTTAAAAGGAAAATGAAGTGTATATTATAGAAATAATTTGGGACAAAAAAAGCGCAATGGTAAGTGAGAAAAGAGTAAGAATTCAAATACAAATACATCTTAATGCATTGGATATAGAGCCTACAACTATGTCTTTGTTGGACTGCAATATAACATGGCACAATTCTTCCAGGTTCAGGGTCCGTGCCAGCCCATACATGGAGGGATCAATTACAAGAGAAGTAAATTCAACTAAATTTCAAATCTCATAAGAATTTTTGTTCTACATAACTATTTAATCGAGTCATATTCAAGCATTGTTAATTTAATTAGAAGATAGCTAAGTCTCAAATGTGATTTTTGCTTTCATAAGAACTCAAACTCAAAATCTCATATTTAAAAAGTTATAGTTTCTTTCACTAAAACCAACATCTGTTGGTCGAAGAATCTCAACTAGTTGAAAGGGGTCTATTATTTGTCATAAATCTCTGAGAGAAGTTTTGCTGTTGGTAGAGTCTATTTTTTATATTCATAAAAGGATTTTTTTTTTAATGGAGCCCAAGATTTATTTTCACTCTGGGCTAAAACTCATCACAAATTTTGAGAACTAACTCCCCTACAATCAAATAAAACATACTCTTTCGGCTCTTGAACGTGAGAGAAATTTGGGAGATTTGTTTTGGTTGTCTGAATAATGCAATAATAAGTTAATATTTTTTGAAATTCTTAGTCATTCCCTAAATTAAAATATAATTTTAAACTGTTATAAAAGCTTTTTTTTTATAAAATCAAAACAATGAATTTTAATTTTAATTTAAAAATATGACCAACAATTTTTATTTTATTTATATGTTGACATTGATAGCATCAATATAAATCTACATATCAACGTATCATATAATATCCATTAAAAGTTAGGGAGAACCTCATTGAGCCCTTAAAATGAATATTTTTGTATATATGGCCCAAATGATTCTTATATGTCACTCTAAGCCCAAGGTCTTCATTTGCAATTAATATTTTTTGCTAAAATGACCCAATTGCCCCTCACACACACACTCTCTCTCTCTCTCTTCTCCTTCATCACTCTTCCTTCTCTATCTTTCTATTTTGGCATGCAAAGTTTGGGAATCTTACCAATCTGGAGGTGCTTTGGTTATTGCAATGTAACTCAAGAGCTTAAGTTATTCTGTTTTAAGAATGAATTACAGAGATAAATGGAGTGAATTTAATAATGAATCACTATTGTAATAAAAACTCTCTCTTTAGAGTGGATATACAATCAATGTTGCTTTCAAAATAATGAATGTAATATCAGAAGGTTGTTAGAGAATAAATGTGTGTAGTTGGCTCAATTATCTTCCATATTTTTCTGCTTCATAAATAAGTCCTAGTTATAGTTAATTCTTGAAATAAATCCATTAGACTCATGAGTTTGCTGTTGAAGACTTCTTCTTGTTTCCTCTAAGTTTTCCCAGTGTTTGAGGCAATAGAACAATACTTTCTAGAGGGTTTGTGTTAATGGCTGTATACATAAATGCTCTAACAAAAGGTAAAAGAAGGTAATACCATCAGAGCAAAGTCATACAGGTAGAAAGGATGAATCAAGAAATGAATAGGAGTTTGAATTCATCCATGCTTGCATTTAAGAGTATTCTAGGATGATAAGAAAGTAAGAACAAGATTTGGAAGTAGAAAAGATTAAAGATTAGAAAGGCTTTGAGATGCTTTGTCCAAGTCACAAAAAAATAGAGCTAAATTCTTTAAGGATATACTTGTAGAAATGTAGATGTACTAATAGAAGTATGAGTGCTTTAATGTAAACAATGAAGAGCTTCATACGAGTAGAAGAGAGTAATACCGGAATGATTTATGTAAAAGAAGTTGATTCTTAAAGTCATATACCAGTAGCTCCAAATATATTTGGGTAGAAAAGAGGCATTTGGGTAGAACAGAGACATATCGGTAGAAATTTTATGTTGAGAATCAAGTAGGACATTTGGGTAGTAAGTTGGACATTTAGATAGATGTGAGACATTTGGGTAGAAGTCCAACATCCTAATAGAAGTAACATGCACAAGGTAGGCTCAATCATTTAGGCAGGAAGAACATCTTCTGATAGAAGTTCATATATATTAGTAGCAGTGTCAAGATCAAATAAGGTTTAGATATTTAGGTAGAAGTGATACACATGGGTAGGACATTGACATACTGGTATGCATGACATATACTAGTATGTCCAAGAATAAATCCAACAACAGATTTAATTCTATTTAATTCAAGTTGAACTAATTCATTGATAAGAAATAATTCAAATAATTATTTCTATAATAGAAAAGAATTAAGGTTAAAGAAACTAAGAGAGTATAAACATTTAAACCTTATTTCCTTAAATTTGCTAATAACGCTTATATGCAAAAACAAACTTCTCTATTTTTATAATTATCAAAACTAGAGTTCAACATGTTTATTGTGGAGCCAGCTTACTGTAATCAATTTGAAATGTCTACTAATCTATTGCCCTAGTAAAGGTTATGTTCTTGCTATCTTTCCAATTCGTTGATTTAGGATTGATCATTTGCTTTGGGTTTTGGTGTTGGATGGAAAAGAACCTCTGTAGTTTATCATTATGTGTATCAAGAATGCTCTTTCATTTTTGGCATTACTAATCAACATAAGGAACCAATTACCATTCTTGCTGCTATACTTTTGTTGCCATATTTCACTTTGGTGTTTGACCATGAAGGTATTGACAATGGTGGAGTTCAATTATACATCAGTGACCACAATGCATGCACACATTCTAGCTGTTTCTATTTTCTTAAAGTTTGCTGGAAATCTTCTTCAAGCATTCCAACTCTTATCAACCTCCTGGACCTTCAAGTTCCTCCTTTTAGTATTTCTATTACATATATGTTCTATGTGGGCAATGGTATATTGGTGGCTATTATGGTAGCTACCATTTTCATACCTTCTTAAGATTATTGGCCTTTGCTTTCATTTATTATTCTGATCTTTGATCCTGAAATGAGAAGTGTTGCAAAAGCTACTCTTACCTCTTGTTTGGATGGGAAGAAATTATGCAAAGAAAGAAAATTAGAAAAGAAAAAAGGAGAGAAAACACATTTTTTCATATTTGGTTGGGAAGAGAAAATTGAAAGGAAAGAAAAGTTGAAAAGAAAATAAAGAGTGAATCCCACCACTTTTTCCTCTCACCTTTTCTCTCCACATGTGGAGAAATTTTGAGAAGAAAATTCTTATTCCCTTCCTTTTAACATTGTCTCTCGACTAGAAATGTCACACACACATTTACCTCTTCTTCTTTTTTTAAATAAACACAATAATGTGATGAAAGACTTTCCGTTAAAAAATAAATCAATATTTGTATATTTTCTTTTTTATCTTTTTATTAATGTTAGTTAATTTCATTTCCCAAATTATTTAGTATTAACATATTTAGATGGTCTTTTTTTTCTTCAATTTATTTTAATAACAATCATGACCTAATAATATATTTTAATATAAGGATACTATTGTCATTATGTCATTTGTCTATTTTCGCTACTCCTCATTTTCTCTTGTTCATCCAAATAAAAAGGATGATAATATTATCTCTCTAATTTTTTCTTCTTTTTATTTTTTTTTCTTTCAACTTTTCTTTTTATCTAAACAGAGCATCAGGGAGACCTTAATACCATGTCTTTAGATGTTGGTGCATTCCTCTGTCCGCTTGTTCGATGCATTATGCATTCATATATATGATATTGTGGCGCAGCTGATAAAGTCGATCGACTCCACCAAGGTGAAGCTATATAATGTGGATCCGCATGTGCTTTGTGCATTTGCTAATACTGGAGTTGAATTCATGGTGGGGCTAGGAAACAGGTACTTGTCAAAGATGCAAAGTTTGAACAAAGCTTAGGCCTCGATCAAATCAAACATACAACCTTAATGAAATTCCAATCATGCTTTCTCTATGCCTTTTTTTTTTAAATAAAACCAATCATTCTATCTCTCTCTATTGTAATTAAAAGATGTCGGAACTGTCTAGTCCTATTATTCTGTAGAATTCATCTACACTAATCTTTCCTTTACTTTAGATCTCAACGCACAGTATACATATAATATAATGATTGTAGAGGATTCTCAAGTTGAAGTCCACAAATGAAGAAAAGCCAAGGATGTAGGATGAACCACGAAGGACCACATCAATGGCAGTTGGTAGAGAAGGAAGAGCAATGAAGAAGAGGAAGGGAAGAAAATGCAAGGGGTAATTGGGTCATTTAATAAGGAATTTAATTGCAATAAGCTCTTGGGCTTGTGGAGACATACCCAAAATATTTGGGCCTTATTTGCAAATATGTCCATTCTAAGGGTCCTTGGTACAATTCTCCCTAAAAGTTACATTACTCGACCAAGTGGGTGTGATACAGATGATAGCAGTCTTGGCCCCTTAAGTATCATTTTAGAGTTTAATTCCTATAGGTGTGCATAGAGAACATCACAAGGGAGATGACAATCTCTTAAATGATGCTTGGATTCCTTTAAGAATTAGTCTCATAACTGTCGATATCTATATGAGTGCATCCAATTCTATTTCTAACACTCATCTCATTAGTCTTTAATGCAAAATTCTTTATAAAATTTAATGTAATACTCATAATTTATTTACAAAAAATGCAAGAGTTAAGTCTAACGGAAGGGGCTAGTCTCTAGTCTTTCACATGGTGAACCAATATTCAAATCACCGTTGAAAAAATACCTACATTTAATACCTAACAATGCATCCAATAGGATTGTCTCCAATAAGTACAATATTATTTAAAACCATTTTTTTGATAAGATATTGATAGTTATATGGGCAAATATAGATAATTTACTTGCAATAGTTGATTTAACCAAAATTCAATTATATATGACATATTATAAAATTATAATTTATAATATTATTGATTTATCCTAACATTGCATCATTTTGTTATTATTTTATTTCTTTTTTATATATAAATATTATATATATCATATGCATTTGATATTATTTTTTATTTAATTATTATTTTATTTGTTTGATCATTGGTCTAACCATTTAAATTATAAAAGTTTAGATTAGCTAATCTGTTTTAGTTAACATTCAATTTGACTCTTTTTCGATCACCCATATGTATTTTTTATTAAAAGTAATTTTATTTGAATTACCGTCACATACTAAATGTAAGGCAGATTTAATTATGTGATACAGTAACCCTTGGCCGCAAAATGGAGGGCAAGACAAACCAGACCCTTGAGATGTGCCTGCAAGACCACCTAACAATGATAGCAGTAGCCGTTGGATCATCAAACCCAGCGTCCTTTATCACCGTCCATCTTCAAGACCATAGCCCCACTTAACCGAAGTCGGAGCAACTCTCTCTCTCTCTCTCTCTCTGCTCCAAAAAAAAAAAAAAAAAAATGCAAGAAACCAGTAAGCCAAAGCCTATATCGTTCCAGGTTAGTTCAACGCTTTAAACTAGTGACGTTGAAAGATAGCTATATTCACTCACTGCTACATTGGAATCATCGACACTGTTTAGTTAGCCTCTATAGCTTACGCTTGTTCTTCATCCTCCTCCTTCTTCGTATTCTACATCACTCTTCCTCTTCTCTTCGATCTCATCGCCTCCTTCTTTATTATTTTCGCCTCTTTCTTCATTCCTTTGCAGAGATCAGCTACCCATTTTGAGCTGAGGACAACGAGGAAGCAGGTTCGCGGGTTGGCTTCGTTCCAATGGCCTCGTTTACTGTCCCCTGCCCCAAATGTGTTTCTCCTCTCCATCTAGGATTCGGCTTGCAGAATCCGCAGCGCGGCAAGCAGATTCTGTCGTTTCAGAATGGGTTGAGCTTGAAGCCGTGCCAATCTGATCCAGCGTTATTTGGGACTCGGGTATCTGATGATTTTATTCAATGTTGAGTTTTAATTATGTGTCTGGCTTTGATGAATACCTCTTCATCGATTTGTTCCTATTTTGGCTAATGTTGTCGCTATCGGCTATGCTTGGCTATGTTATTGATATTTTATCTTCTGATTATAGAAGTAGTAAGCAATAATATGATGAAGAAGCTAGGAGTTGCTTCGGAATCCCTTTTTTAGCATTTCCCTCTTCTTTTTATGGAAGACAGAGAAGGATGTAATTTTAGTTCTTCGTCTTTTGGGCGTTTGAGTGCCTTGGGGCTAAATTATTTTCGTTTTTAGCATTTCAACTTTATCTTACTGTCTGTGCTAACTTCAATTATTCCATCCTGGCCAAAAAGAAAACTTCAATTATTTCATCATTATCAGAATAATGAATGAGTATTAACCAAAATTCCACGCTAGGCTAGGGAGCCCTTGGTTTTGATAAAGGAAAAGGGCTATTCTTTCGTTCCAAAAACTCATCTTCATTGGAAACCTTTTTCAGCATCTCACTTATTACGGATGGCTTATATAGTGGTCCCTGGGAATTAAAATATTTCTAACAAGAGTTAATAAATATAACCGTTTGATTTGAAACATCCTCAGCTAAGAGAATATTGAAGAAGTGATATTACTGCCATACTTTTTGTATGCCCCATTTCCCTGGGATTTCTGAATGGTCATGGACTAATTTGTATTTTGAATTTGCTTCTTTTTGAACGCCACAAATGGCCTTCTGTTGTATGAAACTAGAAACTTAAATAGGTCTTGCATAATATTAGGCTGCAATTCTGCTATAGGTTATCAATGTTAAATTTAAAACTATATTTGCAGTAACGTGCATTGCTTCGATGCCATGAAGCTTGATGTTGAATTTGAAATTTTTATATTACTGCAGAGTTCTCTGCGTATTATCACCAGCAATAATTTCAGTCAGTGAAGTGCATATTTTGGATTTTATTCAACAGATTTGTGAGCGCATCTGTTAGAAATATGCATTCAGGAACCGCACCAGTAGATCAGTGCTTAAATAATATACCGTGTGCATAAAATTGAAAAAAAATCATGATTTATCAATGAATGACATTTAGTTTGATGATGATTTTTAATTGATTGGATACAAATAAACATTTTCATTGACTTTACAGCTTTATGTTATGGATTATTAATATTCCGCTGTTCTATGTGATTGTCTCCTGCAGAGCCTTAACAAAAAGCAGTTTTCTTCCTTGAGGTTTCAAGCGCAGCCGAATGAGGTCAGACTTCTAGGAAATGTATTTTAAATGAAAATCATCATGAACTCTTCTCAATTATCATATTCAAATAAATTCTTTACAAGATTGCACCAGTATTTCTTACCCTGCTTTTCATTAGGCTACTGCTGTCAAAGATCCTTCAAAATCTGCACCCATACTTAACACCGGATCTGAATTTGCATCATCACAAGAGAAAGATGATGGGAAACTCTCTGATCCAAGCACTTCTGTGGATGCAGCTTCAATTTCTGCATTCATGAATCAAGTATCTAATCTTGTCAAGTAAGACTAAGCAATTGACATTTGCATGCAATCTCATGTTCTCCATACTTCCATGTTAGAGACATATCATTTCCATGGTTGCAGACTTGTGGATTCCAGAGATATTGTGGAGTTGCAACTTAAGCAATCAGACTATGAGCTCTTGATAAGGAAAAAGGAAGCTTTGCAGCCTCCACCAACCACAGCAGTAGCTCCCGTGCCAGCATCTTTACCATATCCCACTCTTCCTTCTCCACCCCAGTACCAGTTGCTGCTCCTGCTCCTGCAAGCCCTCCACCTTCAAAAGCAGCGCCTGCCTCACCTTCACCAGGGAAAGCAAGTACCTCATCTCATCCACCACTGAAGAGTCCAATGGCTGGAACCTTTTATCGAAGTGCAGCACCTGGTGAACCACCATTTGTCAAGGCATGCATCAGTATTATGATACATGAATGTTGTGCTTGTTTTCTTATAATTTGTCAATTTACATATGCTAATGATTATTTAACTATGTCATTATCAACATAGTATATTGTTTTTACCACATATAATAGTCTTATTTAACTTCTTGCTGCTTCAGGTGGGAGATAAAGTGCAGAAAGGCCAGGTCTTATGCATTATTGAGGCTATGAAACTGATGAATGAATTGAAGTATGTCTACTGTCTTTTCGTCTGTTCTTGCATGTTACTGGTTCTAATTTTTTCCCTGTATCCTCTTTTGCTTTTCCATTTACTCGGGTTTACTCAGTATTAATGGTACTATTATATAAAAAAGGGCCTATCAGTATGGCACCTATTAAAGCAGACTTAAGGAACGGTTTATACGATTTCTGTTTTACTTCATTTTCATCTCTTTGAAGTGTTTTAATCTATAGTCCCGTGGCTAAAATAAAGACCAAAATTCACTTCACGTGTTTGCCTATTTTGTTCCCAGGCTGATCAATCAGGCACCATAGTCGAGATACTCTTGGAAGATGGGAAATCAGTCAGCGTAGATTCGGTACTCTCTTTCTCTCTTCATACTTTAGAAACGACAAATCAATAAATGAGACTTGTAAAATAAAGTACTTTGTGTTTGTTATTAAATATTTTGATAAAATTGTAACATATGGATATTGTATACAATTTATCATTAAGTTGTTGAGTGTTGACTAGTTAAGGTTATTCTACATGGTAGAATTTTAGTCTTACTGGAGAATCTGATAGCAAACATTGAAAAAGCTGGATCTAAATTTGGTCCAAAATCAAATAATTAAATAAATGGTTCATTTCTCTAACTGAAATACTTGTGTTTCTTGCAGCCTCTTTTTGTAATTGCACCATGAGTGCCAGGAGGAACCTTCTTCAAAGTTGGGCCAACCCTCTTTGTTGGGTAAAATGAGGATTCTCAGAATTTTTTATGATTTCCTTTGGTGTGTAACTTAATCTTGTTCTGTTAGTCTCGTTTACAAAATCCATGCTTCTTTACCTTTTTCTATTTATTTTATATGAAGTTTTATTCATGAAGTCTTCACCATGTTGAAACGAATACTGGAAAAGGCTGCAGCTTTAAATAGTTTGGTGCTATTGTAAAGCTGTTGACTATTTTGCCATCCGCTGACTGCTGCTGTATGAGCATTTTTCTGCAGCTGAGAGATGGAATTGTACTCAAAATAATGTTTGTTTTATAATTGAGCATATCTCACTGTTGATGTCAATATCAAACACCCAAAGTTATTAATTATTTATTTTACTATTCTAATGGAACGATATTTATGGAGTTTCTTTGATATTTTTCACTAGAGCAGGCGCAGAGTATAAAATAAACTATGGTGTTCATGAATTGTGAATAAGGTGCCTAACACTTATTAGTTTTTATTTTTCGATGATGATGTTCATTAAAAAACAAAGGGTTAAATAATAATTTAAATTTTAAATTATAAGTTTAAGAGTGATTTAACTTTAAATTTGTACTGAATACATTATGCACCTTGGACAATTAAACCGGAGATAGTCTTGCTCCCATCATTAAATTGGAACTAACGTTAGTTTAAGCAAAAGGGGGAGCCACATGGCATCCATTTAATCGCTCATTCATGTCAGATGAGGCCTTCCCTCTCTCTCCAATAACACGAAACTCGGAGAATCTGGATCGAAAGTGATGCAAGGTAGGCTCACACGTGGCCCACTGCCTCGACCCTGGAGGCGTGGAGAGAGAAACACAAGAAGAGGAGAATCGCCCCTTGCATTGGGCATTTGAAAATTCCCGCAAATGATTGTGAACGAGGAAGGCGCATCACAGCATCTCGCAAACGAAATGCTCCTCTTCTCCTTCACTAGACTCGTCTCCCCTTCTCCACTCGTGTTAGATTTTGCCTCCTGGCCTCCGATAATCTCTTCGAGCAATTGTTTCTGTTTCTCATCAACATGATGCAACTCATCTCATGTCCCTCCATCAAGGTATGCTTGTTGTAAATTGCTAAATTGCTCGACTGCGCTTGATTCAGTTTAAAATCTTAATAAATCCGGTTATTTGCATTGAGGTCAAAATGAAAGAGGGTTTATGACCATTGGTGGCATCGATCAAACTCCATCGAATGCATTCTTGGCATTGTCCAGATTCTCTGGCGGCGACAAAAGGTTTCGAGATTTTTGTTTTTTGTTTTTTGCCCCGGGGGGGAGGCAAAGAGCAAGATGCGAGGGGAGAGAGAGGGCCCTCTCCCACTTAAAGTTACAGTGTTTAGTCTCAATTAGAGTCAATAATTCAAGCCACTCAAAAAAAGTTAGAATTAGGTTTGATTATATAGGCTATTTTAAGATGATAGAATATTTTAAATCCAATCTGAATAAATCTGACCACTAAAATTTTTAACTCTATATGTATGTAGTAGAGTAGGTCATTTTGACCAAACCTAACAATCCAACCTGAATCTAATAAAAAAAAAGTTAGGGTCGAGTTTAACTATATATATATATATATATATATTTAAAAGGTATGATATTTTAAGCCCAACCTGAATTGAGCTTAACTCGAATAAGGTTGACTTGTCCGAATTATTGGCTCTTAATGATGGAGTTAAGATTGCCTCAAGTTTAATTGTTCATGGTTCAAAATGTATCAAATACGAGTTTAGGCTCAAATTGCCCCTAGGCCTATAATTTAGAATTCACATTGTCATTTAACCCTTAAAAAAATGACATTGTAGTTCTAAATAAGTATACATACACTTTAGAACATTTTAGTCCTGTTTCAAGACGTGCTTAGTATGGGGCAAAGAATAAACACTTAAATAGTGTTTGAATTGATAGATTTAAATTTGAATTTTAGATATGAAATCTTGCATTCAAATCTCACATTTAAAATCCACATATTTAAAATTCTTTATTTAAGTAGTTTAAAAAATTTTAAATGAAAAGGAAAGATAAGTTGAGATTCAAAACAAAAATAAAAAATAAATAATGACGAGTTTATATTTTTTTTTAATTGATAAGAGACGAGAGTGAGAAATGAGAAAAAAATATGAAAACCATATAGGTATTAATAATGAAAACATGAAGAAAATAAAATATTTAAAATGATTAAAATTTTAAATGATAAATGTATACAGGAATTTTGAAATTACAAGATAATTGTAATAAGAAATTAATTTTTATTTGAATCAAATCTAAATTCATATTTTTTTGTGTATCCAGATGAGAGATTTTATACAAATCCAAATCTAAATACTCATTAATTCAAACGTACCCTATAATCAATATTTAATATCTTTTTAATTATATTTAGAAATAAGTATGAGTAATATTTTTATTCACAAACTTTTTTCACTTCATTTTTTCACTCTATGATATTTATATTACATGTATTTAGGGTTGTCCACAATGTCTGAAAGCCCAGTTAGTCTGGCCTTAATTCATTCGGGCACATCAAACCGAATATCGAGCTAGGGTTAAACCCTGCCCGACCCGAACTAAACATATATAATTTTTTATAAATAATATTTATTTTATGGTATAAATTTTAGTTGAGAGTTATCATAAACTATATTATTTTTAGAAATAATGAAACTTTTAGTCCCTCAAATTTATCTCAATTATCAATTTAGCCCCTAAAATTTAATTGTTATCAAGTTAGTCCTTTACATTTGCATGAGTTATTGACTTGGTTTTTATTGTTTAAATTGCAGGTAACACTATTAAAATTTGATGACATGGATGAAAAAATCTTGATAGTAGCCATATAGATTAACAAAAAAAGTGTAATTATTGAGATAAAAAAATAGACTCAAAAATCTTAAAGAGAGAGAGAGAGGAGAGAGAGAGAGAGAGAGAGAGAGAGAGAGAGAGAGAGAGAGAGAGAACAAAACGCTGCATAAAGATTTCTAATTTAACACATATTGAAAAAATTTGAAGGCTAATTTGTTCTCATTTAGTAACATATAAATACAATCATCAAAATACATTATACTTTGATTAATTTAAGAGTAAATTTGTTTTTAAAAACATAAAAAAATAAAATGATAATTTAGAAAACGTTAGACCAAATTAATAAAAATTAAACTTAAAAGACTAAATTGATAATTGAGTCAAATTTAAAGAACTAACAGTTTCATTGTCCCTTATTTTTATAATCTTTTTGGGAGTTCCTTATCAATACAATTTTTAAATTTCTTTCAAAATTTAAAATTATTTTTAACTTAATATTATGTAAAAAATTGATAATTGTTTATTTATAAAGAATATATTCTAAATGATAATAATTATATTTTTTAAAAAAGAAATTTTTATATATTTTTCAAAAAAATATTTATAAATATTTTTGGATATATTGAGTCAAACCGAGCACAAACACTCAAATATTGTGCTTGCTAGAATCACGCATCGGGCCGGACACTGGACAATGGTGAAGTGTGGCCAAACCCTACCCATGTACAGCTCTATACGCTTTCCACTTATGCTGAAACATATGCAGATCTTTCAAAATGACTAGAAGATCTTTCAAAATGGCTAACATCTTAATTTAGTTCCTAAAGAGTATATCTCAATTTAACCTTCTATAAAATAAAATTGGCTACTTTAATTTGTTCTCTCATGGATATAGTATTGAATTTAATCTCTCCTAATTTTTTTTTCTCAATTTAATCATTTACGTATAGAAATATTTCAGTTTGAGTTTTTACCAATAAAGCCATTGTCAATAATATTCTTATGTTGATCATGTGCATATGTAATTCACCTATATACAACAAAAATAAGTTTTATTTCATTAAGTAGGGTCGGTTATATAAATTGTACGATATCATTATGCTCTGACATTTATCAAACTTTTATAAATGTTGTTAATTAAGAGGTTTTAGTCAACAATTTTTATACGTGTTATCTTTAGCCTTCTTTTACTCCTCTTAATAGGATATGAAATTCATGTATATAACGATATTTAAAATGTTTTGTAATATATTGTTAATTATTTCTTACCAACGTTTTTTAATTTTTAATAATTTATAAATATCTTAAATTTTTGATGGCTCACGTGGTTGGAATCATTTTGACTATTTTAGGTGTATGGTTCCTTCATTTGCCTTAAGATTCTTTTCATTCAAATATTCATAGTGACAGAAAATAACGTGAGAAGATTCATGTATAATTATATTAATACACCTTTTACTTTATACATTTTTCCAAATATATTCCCTGTATTCAAAAATTGAATGTAAATGATTCACCCCACACTCTTTTCTCTCTCTCTCCCTCCCCCTTTTTGGCCAACATCTTGCAATTATTTTGATATATACGTCTCTGTAAGATCTATTTAGGGTTTTTTTTGGGGGGGGGGGGGCTATATGGGTCCAAAAAAAGCCCCCAAAAAATGCAGATTTAAAGGTTAAATCCTGAAGATGCCATAAATACTTAAATAGATAATTTCATTTAATTATTTTTTGAATGTGATGAAATACAGGCAATTGGAAGCGTCCTGCCTGCTTATTAATTAACATCATCATCATTTTAAATTTAAAAAAAATACATGTTTTCCATTTTTTTGTTTTTATGACTTATAAAATATATATTTATAACTTATAAAACATATTAAATACTTCCATTCAAAATTATAAAATAAATTAAAAAATTTCTTCATGATGTTTAATATATTTTTAATATATATATATATATATATATAAGCGCACATTAAATTTAACATATATATAGATATTTAGCTGCCATCTATTCGACTACAAAAATATAAAAAATTTGAATTAATACCTCTATTGGTTGAAGGATCAATGTAATCTTAAAATGTTAAATTTAAATTATAAAATATCAAATCAAAAATTAATCATATTAAAGCACAAAATTTAGAAGAGAATTCAAGAAGGGAATACATTGAAAAATATCAAATAAAAAAAAAGATCATACTGAAAAGGCCAAATTCATGACCTTAGGGAGTTTTCCTTATATATGTATGATCTCCACATTAATATTTGTCCTTATATTAAAATTGCTGCTATAGATAAAATCAATTAAATTGCTGTTATGAATCAGAATAATATAAAATTATCATGAAAAATAGGGTGGGGGTGGGGAGAAGAGTACTGCTTCAACCTAAGCAAGTTGCGTTGCAACCCTCAATCCAAATACAGTCAGTTGTATGAGAATTTATATTTCATACGTAACAAATTAAATGTAAATCTATGTCATAACCAGTAAATCCATTAGCGGTGTTCATGTTGGTCCCGTACTAATCAACCCAGTTCTAGTTCCATCATGACAGGATAGGTCTATTCTGGCACCCAAAAAATGAATCAAGACTTAATTTGCAAGATGCTGTATTTTGTAATGAATCAGGATAGGTCTAAATTCTCATTAATTCAAACATACCCTATAATCAATATTTAATATCTTTTTAATTATATTTAGAAATAAGTATGAGTAATATTTTTATTTACAAACTTTTTTCACTCTATGATATTTATATTACATGTATTTAGGGTTGTCCACAATGTCTGAAAGCCCAATTAATCCGGCCTTGATTCATTCAGGTACATCAAATCGAATATCGGGCAAGGGTCAAACCCTGCCCGACCCAACCCGAACATATATAATTTTTTATAAATAATATTTATTTTATGGTATAAATTTTAGTTGATAGTTATCATAAACTATATTATTTTTAGAAATATTAAAACTTTTAGTCCCTCAAGTTTATCTTAATTATCAATTTAGCCCCTAAAGTTTAATTGTTATCCAGTTGGTCCCTTACATTTGCATGAGTTATTGAGTTGGTTCTTAGTATTTAAATTGCAGGTAACACTATTAAAATTTGATGACATGGATGAGAAAATCTTGATAGTAGCCATATAGATTAATAAAAAAAGTGTAATTATTGAGATAAAAAATAGACTAAAAAATCTTTAAAAAAAATAAAAGAACAAAACGCTGCATAAGGATTTCTAATTTAACAAATATTAAACAAATTTAAAAGTTAATTTGTTCTCATTTAGTAACATATAAATGCAATCATCAAATACATTACACTTTGATTAATTTAAGAGTAAATTTTTAAAAAATTTAAAAAATAAAATGATAATTTAGAAAAACGTTAGACCAAATTAATAAAAATTAAACTTAAAATACTAAATTGATAATTAAGTCAAATTTAAAGAACTAACAGTTTCATTATCCCTTATTTTTATAATCTTTTTGGACGTTCCTTATCAATATAATTTTTAAATTCCTTGCAAAATTTTAAATTTATTTTTAACTTAATATTATGTAAAAAATTGATAATTGTTTATTTATAAAGAATATATTTAAATGATAATAATTATATTTTTTAAAAAATAAATTTTTATATATTTTTCAAAAAAATATTTGTAAATATTTTCGGGTATATTAAGCCAAACTTAGCACAAATACTCAAATATTAGGCTAGCTAGAATCATGCATGGGGCCGGGCACTGGACAATGGTGATGTGTGACCAAACCCTACCCATGTGCAGCTCTATATGTATCCCACTTATGCTGAAACACATGCAAGATCTTTCAAAATGGCTAAAATCTTAATTTAGTTCCTAAAGAGTATATCTCAATTTAACCTTCTACAAAATAAAATTGGCTATTTTAATTTGTTCTCTCATAGATATAGTATTTAATTTAATCTCTCCTAAATTTTTTTTCTCAATTTAATCATTTACGTATAGATATATTTTAGTTTGAGTTTTTAACAATAAAGCCATTAGCAATAATATTCTTATGTTGATCATATGCATATGAAATTCACCTATATACAACAAAAATAATTTTTATACCATTAGATGGGGTCGGTTATATAAATTGCACTATGTCATTATGCTCTAACATTTATCAAACTTTTATAAATGTTATTAACTAAGAAGTTTTGGTCAACAACTCTCATAACTGATATCGTTTGCTTTCCTTTACCCCTCTTAATAGGCATGAAATTCATGTATATAATGATATTTAAAATGTTTTGTAATATATTGTTAATTATTTCTTACCAATGATTTTTAATTTTTAATAATTTATAAATATCTGAGGCTCACGTGGTTGGAATCATTTTGACTATTTTAGGTAAATGGTTCCGTCGTTTGCCTTCAAGTTCTGTTCATTCAAATATTCATAGTGATAGAAAATAACGTGAGAAGATTCATATATAATTATATGAATACACCTTTAACTTTGTACATTTTTCCAAATATATTCTCTGTATTCAAAAATTGAATGTAAATGATTCACCCTACACTCTCTCTCTTTTTTTCTGTCCTTTTGGCCAATATCTTGCAATTATTTTGATATGTCTCTATAAGACCTATTTAGTGGGGGGAATGAGAAATACTTAGTTAGACTTAATGTATCATATCATTTGTAATTTGTGTAATTAAATTTTTTTAAATAATTTAAATAAAATCTTGTGTAACATTTTTTAAATTAATTTTATTTTTATAACAAAATACACATTTAATTTTTTGTATTTTTTCTCTTTACTATTATTAATATCAAAATTAATTTATATTTAATGTTATCTAAATATTATATTTTATTGAATAGATCACAAATGACGTAGTATACTTAGTCTACCTAAGTATTTCTCAGGGAGAATATATGGGTTGAAAAAAAGCCCCCAAAAAATGCAGATTTAAAGGGTAAATCCTGAAGATGCCATAAATACTTAAATAGATAATTTCATTTAATTAGTTTTTGAATGTAATGAAAGACAGGCAATTGGAAGCGTCCTGCCTGCTTATTAATTAACATCATCATTTTAAATTTCAAAAATACATGTTTTTCATTTTTTTTGTTTTTATGATTTATAAAATATATATTTATAACTTATGAAACATATTAAACACTTCCATTCAAAATTATAAAATAAAATAAAATTTTTCTTCATGATGTTTAATATATTTTTGATATATATATATATATATAAGCGCGCATAAAATTTAACATATATATATTTAGTTACCATCTATTCGACCACAAAAATATAAAAAATTATGAATTAATACTTCTATTGGTTGAAGGATATATGTAATCTTAAAATTTAAATTTAAATTATAAAATATCAAATTGAAAAATTAATCACATTAGCACTAAATTTGGAAGAGAATTCAAGAAGGGAATAAATTGAAAAATATCACTTCAAAAAAGATCAAACTGAAAAGGCCAAATTCATGAACTTAGGGAGTTTTCCTTATGAATGATCTCCACATTTAAATTGCTGCTATAAATAAAAGCAACTAAGTTGCTGTTGTGAATCAGAATAATATAAAATTATCATGGAAAAGAGGGTGGGGGAAGAATATTGCCTCAACCCAAGTAGGTTGCGTTGCCCTCTCAATCCAATTACAATTAATTGTATGAGAACTTATATTTCCTACGTAACAAAATGTAAAACTAGGTCATAACTAATAAGTCTATTAGCGGTGGTCAATGCTTGTCCCGTCCTGATCGACTCGATTCTATCCCGATCATGTTAGAATTGGCATATTGTAACTCCAAAAAAAACAAAAAAACAAAAAACAAAAGACTTTGTGGGACACTATATTTTGTGTGATAATTTTAGGGATGGCAAAATTTGTCATCTCTAAATGTCTAGTGTTGGATGAGTCCATTACTAAATCAATTTTCTAATAGTGCATGGGATCGCACCTTCGGACATCCCGTCTAATCTCAAATATAATTTACATATTTTTATTTTATTAATACATAATAATTAATTAATTTATTCAATGTATATATTTTTTGTTAATAATGTATATTTTTATTCATATATAATAGTTTAAAATATTTCAACTTAAGAGGGAGAATTGATGACTTGATATTGTGTTTGACAAATTTATTTAAATCATGTATCTCAATAATTTTGTTGTTGTCGTGCTTGTAGCTTAAAGGTTATTTGTATTTATTGTGTTCTTATATTTTGAATTGTAACTGAATAATTGAATTTACATTCCCATGTTTTGGTTTTGGATTTAGCAAGTTATAATATAATTAAATTTTTAATTTAGATTTCTCTTTCATATTTTGTTTATTTTAGCAGGACACTCCAATTCCAAATGGAGTACAAGATAAAAATACAGTTTCGTTTATTTTTTGGGACAAGACACAAGACAGAGCTATCTCGATCCCATCCCTTATATATTTATAAGCCATAATTAAAAAAAAAAAACAAAAAAAGCTGTCATTCTCTATTCATTGACTTATACCTTGTATGCCACATTAATCACCTCAATCACTCACTGGTTTAATTTACCAATCTCATAATTGCTTTTAGAATATTTAATGGCTTTAAAACTCAATAAGTATAAAAATTATATCAATTTTCTGTACATCATTTTGTGAATTTAACCAATTAATTTCTGATTCATAATTAATTTATGTTTTCATTAACTGACGACAAAGCCCTATGAATACCACATTTTCATCAAAATTCAGATTCACATATGTGAATTCAATCTTCTTCACAGAGCCATGGCTGTGTCTGTGCCTTGTTTCTTCTTGTTTCAGTTCATGGCTCTCTCTTTCTCTGCCATGGCTTCTCTTGCTTTTGATAATGATTGGCATGATGCTCATGCAACTTTCTATGGTGACATGTCTGGAGGCGAAACCATGCGTAAGTGCATAGCTAGATTCATCGAGTTTAATATAATTTGTACTGTTCATGATTTTTGAATAGTTTATAATGACTCTTAAATTTTTCAACATTAATTGTAGAGCTTTATAAATTATCATGCTATCCTATATGTACAATCTCTTACTCATCTCCCTTTTTTTCCTTAGAAAATATTTTGTATATTTTATTCTGAATTAGAAGAATGTATCCTGTATTAGTGTTAACGTTTCTTTTTGGATTTGTGTGTATATATGTCATAAATATAAATGAGCCCACTAGAAAAAAAAAATGTTCTACCTAAAAAATATGGACTAAATTTTTAAAAATTTAAAAAGATGATTAGTTCACATTGATACATAAAGGATTTATCATTGAAAATTTAAAAATTTACAAAAGGTTTATTATTAATATACAACAGTACAAATATAACAAACTAACCAAAATAAAAATATATATAATAAATTTTGAGTTGTTTACTTAGTTTAATCCTATAATATAGGCCATATCACTTTTCACTCTATGATATTTATATTACATGTATTTAGGGTTTTGCACAATGTTCGAAAGCTTAATTACTCTAACCTCACTTGATTCGTTTAGGCACATCAAATCAAATATTGGGCAAGGGTCAAACCTTGCCCGACCCGACTCAAACATATACAATTTTTGTGAATAATATTTATTTTATGGTATAACTTTTAGTTGAAAGTTATCATAAATTATATTATTTTTAGAGATAATAAAACTTTTAGTCTCTCAAATTTATCTCAATTATCAATTTAGCTCCTAAAATTTTATTTTTATCAAGTTGGTCCCTTACATTTGCATGAGTTATTGACTTAGTTTTTATTATTTAAATTGCAAGTAACACTATTAAAATTTGATGACATGGATAAGAAAATCTTGATAGTAGCCATATAGATTAATGAAAAAAGTGTAATTATTGAGATAAAACAATAGACTCAAAAATCTTTAAAAAAAAATAAAAGAACAAAACGAGGCATAAGGATTTCTAATTTAACAAATATTAAATAAATTTAATGGCTAATTTGTTCTCATTTAGTAACATATAAATGCAATCATCAGAATAAATTATACTTCGGTTAATTAAGAGTAAATTTGTTTTTAAAAACTTAAAAACTAAAATAATAATTTAGAAAAACGTTAAACCAAATTAATAAAAATTAAACTTAAAAGACTAAATTAATAATTGAACCAAATTTAAAAAACTAATATTTTCATTGTCCCTTATTTTTATAATCTTTTTGGACGTTCCTTATCAATACAATTTTTAAATTTCTTTCAAAATTTAAAATTTGTTTTTAACTCAATATTATGTAAAAAATTGATAATTGTTTATTTGTAAAGAATATATTTTAAATGATAATAATTATATTTTTCAAAAAGATATTTACAAATATTTTTTAATATTTTTTGAAAAATATTTACAAATATTTTTTTGAAAAATATTTACAAATATTTTTTTGAAAAATATTTACAGGGTATATCGAGCCAAACCTAACAACGGTAATGTGTGGCTAAACCCTACCCCTGTACAGCTCTATATGTATCCCACTTGTGCTGAAACACATGACAGATCTTTCGAAATAACTAAAAGATCTTTCAAAATGACTAAAATCTTAATTTAGTTCCTAAAGAGTATATCTCAATTTAACCTTCTATAAAATAAAATTGGCTATTTTAACTTGTTCTCTCATGGATATAGTATTTAATTTAATCTCTCCTAAATTTTTTTCTCAATTTAATCATTTACGTATAGATATATTTCAGTTTGAGTTTTTACCAATAAAGCCATTGTCAATAATATTCTTATGTTGATCATGTGCATATGAAATTCACCTATATACAAAAAAAATAAGTTTTATCTCATTAGGTGAGGTCAGTTATATAAATTATATGATGTTATTGTGCTCTAACATTTACCAAATTTTTATAAATGTTATTAACTAAAAGATTTCTGTTAACAACTTTTATAAGTGTTATTTTTGGCTTTTTTTTACTCCTCTTAATAGGGCATGAAATTCATGTATATAATGATATTTAAAATGTTTTGTAATATATTGTTAATTATTTCTTACCAACGTTTTTTAATTTTTAATAATTTATAAATATCTTAAATTTTTGAAGGCTCACGTGGTTGGAATCATTTTGACTATTTTAGGTGTATGGTTCCTTCATTTGCCTTAAGATTCTTTTCATTCAAATATTCATGGTGATAGAAAATAACGGAAGAAGATTCATGTATAATTATATTAATACACCTTTTACTTCATACATTTTTCCAAATATATTCTCTGTATTCAAAAATTGAATGTAAGTGATTCACCCTACCCTCTCTTCTCTCTCTCTCCCCCCCTCCCCCTCCCTCCCTCTCCTTTTTGGCCAATATCTTGCAATTATTTTGATATATACGTCTCTGTAAGATCTATTTAGGGTTTTTTTTTTGGGGGTATATGGGTCAAAAAAAAAAGCCCCCAAAAAATGCAGATTTAAAAGCTAAATCCTGAAGATGCCATAAATACTTAAATAGATAATTTCATTTAATTATTTTTTGAATGTGATGAAATACAGGCAATTGGAAGCGTCCTGCCTGCTTATTAATTAACATCATCATCATTTTAAATTTAAAAAATACATGTTTTCCATTTTTTGTTTCTATGATTTATAAATATATATTTATAACTTATAAAACATACTAAATACTTCCATTCAAAATTATAAAATAAATTAAAAAATTTCTTCATGATGTTTAATATATTTTTAATATATATATGTATGTATGTATGTATGGATAAGCGCACATTAAATTTAACATATATATAGATATTTAGTTGCCATCTATTCGACCAAAAAAATATAAAAAATTATGAATTAATACCTCTATTGGTTGAAGGATCAATGTAATCTTAAAATGTTAAATTTAAATTATAAAATATCAAATCAAAAATTAATCATATTAAAGCACAAAATTTGGAAGAGAATTCTAGAAGGGAATAAATTGAAAAATATCAAATAAAAAAAAAAGATCATACTGAAAAGGCCAAATTCATGACCTTAGGGAGTTTTCCTTATATATGTATGATCTCCACATTAATATTTGTCCTTATATTAAAATTGCTGCCATAAATAAAATCAATTAAATTGCTGTTATGAATCAGAATAATATAAAATTATCATGGAAAAGTGGGGGTGGGGAGAAGAGTACTGCTTCAACCTAAGCAAGTTGCGTTGCAACTCTCAATCCAAATACAATCAGTTGTATGAGAATTTATATTTCACACGTAACAAATTAAATGTAAAACTAGGTCAGAACCAGTAAATCCAATTTAGAGGTGTGTCTGTCACTAAAATCAATTTTTTTAATAGTGCACCAGACAAACTTTTGGGATGTCTGGTCCAGTCTCAAATATAATATACATTTTTTTCTTTTATTAATATGTAATAATTAATTTATTTATTCAGTGTATATATTTTTTCTTAATAATATATATTTTTATTAATATATAATATATATAATAGCTTCAAATATTTCCATTGAAGAGGAAAAATTAATGGCCTGATGTTGTACCTGATAAGTTTATTTAAATTGTATATCTCAATATTTCTGCTAATATTGTAACTCAGAGGTTATTTGCCATTGTCGTGTACTTAACTTTTAAGTTGTGTTTGTATTCTTTTATTCTAAATTGTAAATGAATAATTGAATTTATATACCCATGTTTTGGTTTTGGATTTAACAAGTTATAATATAATTTAATAAATTTTGTTATTTAGCTCTCTCTTCCACGTTTTGTCCACTTTACTAAGAAATTTCAGTTCCAAATGAAATACGAGATAAAAATTCAATTTCATTCATTTTTTGGGATATGACACAAGATAGTGCTGTGCCGGTCTCGTTCCCTGAACACCCCTAGTCCATTATATATTAATCACCATGACAAATTAAGTTGTATATATTTATAAGCCATAATGAATAAAAAACAAAAAAGGCTGTCTTTCTCTATTGATTGACTTATACCTTGTATACCATATTAATCCCCTCAATCACTCACTGGTTTAATTTACCAATCTCATAATTGCTTTAGAATATTTAATGACTTTAAAACTCAATAAATATAAAAATTATATTATTTTCTGTGCATCCTTTTGTGAATTTAACCAATTAATTTCTGATTCATAATTAATTTATATCTTCATTAATTGACGACAAAGCCCTATAAATACCACATTTTCAGCAAAATTCAGATTCACACATGTGAATTCAATCTTCTTCATAGAGCCATGGCTGTGTCTGTGTCTTGTTTCTTCTTGTTTCAGTTTATGGCTCTCTCTTTCTCTGCCATGGCCTCTCTTACTTTTGATAATGATTGGCATGATGCTCATGCAACTTTCTATGGTGACATGTCTGGAGGCGAAACCATGCGTAAGTGCCTAGCTAGATCCATCGAGTTTAATATAAGTTGTACTGTTCATGATTTTTGAATAGTTTAGAAATGACTCTTAAATTTTTTTTCAACATAAATTGTAGAGCTTTATAAATTATCATCCTATGCTACATATACAATCTCTTACTCATTTCCCTGTTTTTTTTTTTCGTTAGAAAATATTTTATACATTTTATTCTGAATTAGAAGAATGTACCCTGTATTATTGTTAACGTTTTATTTTGAATTTATGTATATATATGTCATAAATATAAATTGGCCCACTGGTAAAAAAAAATCTTCTACCTAAAAAATATGGACTAAATTTTTAAAAATTTGGGAAGTGATTGGTTCACATTGATACATAAAAGATTTATCATTAAAAATTTAAAAATTTTCAAAATATTTATCATTAATATACAATAATATATTATTGACAAATATAATAAATTAACCATAATAAAAAATATAATAAATTTTGGGTTATTTGCTTAGTTTAATCCTATAATATAGGCTATATTTGCGTATTTAATCTCTCACAGATTTAAAATTCAAATGAATAAAAATATGAATCTTATTTTTAATATCATGATACATTGTGAATTTTGTCCAAAATTAGGCAGAATTTCATGCGTATATAATACATAGGATTTGCAAAAATAGACAATCTTGATTACCCAAAACAGAAAAAGACAAAATAAAAATATCAAATAATTTTTCTTTCCATTATATCTCCATTTGATATTATTTTGGCATCTAACAACGGAATCTTTGCTTGTCATCCCCCCCCCACACACACAGTCATTGCGTTATCTCTTAACAAATCTGAATGTGATTTTATTACTCAATTTCTTTTTTTAAACAGTGAATTTAAATGTATAGAAAATTAACACCTCAAAATTCATTCTGTAAAGTATTTTGTTACCTCAAATTATAATGTCTGCAGAGTTTACGATTTTATGAATAGTTATGGCCTCCTTAATTTTTTTTAATATATATATATATATTGAAAATTATTATTATTATTATTAAATTCGTGTGAATATATATATTTTTTGTACAGAAGGAGCTTGTGGTTATGGAGACCTCTTCAAGCAAGGCTATGGCCTGGAGACGGCAGCCCTAAGCACAGCTCTCTTCAACAATGGCCTCACCTGCGGCGCCTGCTTCGAGCTCGAGTGCGTCAACGACCCTCAGTGGCATCTCCGGCGCCGGCACCATCAAGATCACCGCCACCAACTTCTGTCCACCCAACCACTCTCCTCCTGACGTCAACCATTGGTGCAACCCTCCCCAGCAACACTTCGACCTCTCCATGCCCATGTTTGTCAAGCTCGCCCCCTACAAGGCCGGCATCATCCCCGTCCGCTACCGCCGCATCGCCTGCGCCAAGTCCGGCGGCGTCAAGTTCGAGCTCAAGGGCAACCCTTATTGGATAACGGCGCTGTTTTCAACGTGGCCAACGCCGGCGACATCACCAACGCCAAGATCAGAGGCGGTAACGGCGGTGGCGGGTGGATTCAGATGTCGAGGAATTGGGGTCAGTTGTGGCAGACGGGGACAAACTTGGTGGGACAGAGTTTATCGTTTCAGGTTACTACAAGTGATGGGAAGACGTTGGAGTTTGATAATGTTGCGCCGTCGAATTGGCAGTTTGGTCAGACTTATGAGGGAAATCAGAACTTTTAATTAGATGTATTTCTTGTTTGACTCAATGTTGTTGTTGCAATCAACATATGTATTTTGAAATCGATCACTTTATCTTATATTTAATTAATAAGATCTACTATTAGAGATCGCATACCGTTCTTTTGGGTTCAGTTTCGGTGTTCATCAGCACCATAGTACTCATTAGTTGATGAGTAATTTGAACTGTCTAAATTACAATTTTATTTTTATATTTCATTATATATTTATTAAAATATAAACATAAAATTTTAATAAATTTATTTTTATCATCAATTAAATAATACAGATTTAATTTAGACGATTAAATTTAATGTTAATTTTTTTATTTTTATAAATTAAATATCCAAATATATTTTAGACAGATTATGTCCAGAATACATTTGAATAGTCAACTTAAAAAACTATTTTAAAAAATAATATTGAATTAGATCATTTAAATTAATTTGTATTATTCAAATTGATAATAAAATAGATTTATTAAAATTTTATAATTTTTTATAATAAATATAAAATAAAAATAAAAAATAAATTCTACAAAATTTGGACTATCCAAATTTAAAATCTAAATGATCCAAATGCTCATCTAGTGATGAGCACCAAAACCAAATTCCACAATGATATGGATATAAGAATATTTATAATATATATTATTAATTTAAAGCCCAACGGATTAATTTAAAGCCCTTCATTATAAAGAGTAAAAAAAAGTGTTTAATCAAATTATATTTCTATCCACCTTAATTAAGACAACGATAATTTAAAAGAAAAATAATTTTGAAAAGCACTAAGTATTCCATATTTTGGATCAAACTTAATTGAAAAAATATCTTACAATTTGGATTGGAGGGAGAAAGCATTTGCATCAAATATTTAAAATATTTATTACTTGCTAAAAATGATCTTAATAAGCTATAGACTTCAAAAAGCAGAATTGATTTGCTAGATCCAAGCAAGAAGCTTTTGAGGTGTTATTTCCTATAGCAAACCGAATTGAAGTTTGACCCTGCTATCTGGTGGAAAAGTCCTGAAGAGATCCGAAGAGTGTGATGCTGACACTCTTGGGGGAAAATTGGTGATGGAGTCTAATAAGCTAATCCCCTCCATTTCAACATATGAATTTCCTTTTGATCCAAAATGATGATGCATGTAAAGAGAGAGCTTGAATTAGATTTTTTTCCTTCAAAATATATTTTCCATTACAAAAAATTTTGATGATTCCTATAACAATAATTTGAATTTTTCCAAACCATCATATCATTCAGATTCCTTTGAGATTGATCAGTATCAGTACTCGTGTAGTTTGCTTGATTATTCCAAGAACAAATCTCGATTAAGAAGAATAATCGGTGATGGAATTCTGAGATTAGTTGAAAAGGAGTCAAAAAGAGACTCTTATGATGAATCAAATTCCTCTTTATCCAAATTAGATTTAAGAGGGCTATAATGCCTTTAATCAGATCAATGCTTCCATCTAACTATAACCTCAAAAGAATCAAACATAGCCATCTAGTTAGATCAAAATCAGCTATGGAAAAAGAATGAATGAAAAGAGCTCCAAACCCAACTGTCTCAGTGAAAGGACAAGTACAAAAAAGATGCCTAACAAACTCTGCTTGATAACCGAATGGGCAAAGAACTTTTACCTTTAGATGATGATTGTTGAGAATGTCTCCCGTTGGTATGGTTTCATGGATTAATTTCCAAATGAATAAAAGACTCTTCATAGGAAGCTGTATTTTCTAAAGAAAAGTCCATAAACCATAGTTGTTATTTGGAAAATTATTGCCTCATTGTCACTGAGCCTCATAGTCTTTACTGACCCAATGAGAACCATGAAGATCCAATAACCAAATAGGCCTATCTTGGATGTTACAAGCAAGAAGAGATAGGAAGCTCGATAATTTCTTCTGCGCAATGCTGGAATCATATAAAGAAAACGAAATATTCTAGATTAGTTCTAAGTTAGAATCAGCTTTTCACAACCTATACTTAACAATATTTTAATAATTTAACTGGACAAGTTAGAGAGAGAGATCGATCCAAAAGAAAGAGTAAATAATTTGAATTGAATTTTTAAATAGATTTTTGATGAGGCAAGAATTTTAATTAAAATAAAGATGAGATAAGGAAGAACAAGTTATATTGGAGTTGTTAAGCTGCGCATTATTTATTCTTATAGTAAACTACTTCCTCTATCTCTTATATGTAAGAGATTTTTAAAATATTTTTTGTTTCCTAAATATAAAAGGTTGTAGCATATTTTTTAATGAACGGACCATTATATTTATATTAAATTGGAAAGAAAAAAAATTAAATACTCTCATTAATTTACTTTTAAAAAAAGAGATTTATTTTTTATTTACAATAATTAGAACAAAATTAAAATGTTTTTATACTTTTAATTAAATAATCAACTTTATTGATTTTACATAATTCGATTAAATATTTTTATATATACAACAATTAGAACAAAATTAAAATATTTTTATACTTTTAATTAAATAATCAACTTCTATTAATTTACATAATTCAATTAAATGTATTTTATATATAGAAATGGAGGGAGTATGTCTAAAATTAATATGTTTATAGTTACAAGTTTTTCTCCCTTTCTAGCCCAAATTTTTTTCCCCTCATTTAGTGAATTTAGTGATGGTATTGATTATCAATATTGATGATTAAGCCA
>NW_026555586.1:0-58553 GCF_029017545.1 Prosopis cineraria | reverse complement strand
TTCAGAATGTAAGCTTTTGGAGATTTATGAGAAAGTCAAGCAGTGGAGCATCCCGCTTACTTTCAGATCGGCTACTCTTCTGATTCAGTGCCTTGGAGCGGCTCTAAATGGTGGACGAGTTGCTTCTAGTTTTCAATAATCTTGACCAATCTGCGCAAAGAGAACCTGTGTTGTCAATACATTGATCAGTACATTGTTTAGAGTGGGGCATACTGAAAGTGCATTCCAAGTGCTTGATGAAATGTGTAAACCAAATACTGTGTTTCCTCCAAACAAAGTCACTGGTGATATTGTTTTTGGTGAATTATTGAAGAGGGGAAGCCCTGTAGGTAGCATTGCTGAAGAGGATAGGTTGGTTGGTAAGAAAGCTAAGTAAACATGGTGTTTTCCCTAACACCATCAAACTCACACTCCTGATCGCCAACCTATGTGGGAAAAAAAGACTCGGTTTTGCTTGGGATCTTTTCATGATGTAATGAAATTAGGTGGTGCAGTTGAAGCTGCTGCTTCATGCAATGCCCTCTTGACAGGTTTGGGAAGGGATAGAGACGTGAAGAGGATGAATGATCTCTTAGCCAAGATGAAAGAAATGGAGATACAACCCAATGTTATAACCTTTGGGATTCTTATTAATCATTTATGCAAGTCTCGGAGGATTGATGATGCATTGAAGGTGTTAGAAGAAATGAGAGGAAAAGGAGGGAGTAATGGGATGAATGTTTGAACCTGATGAGGTCATATTTAATACTTTGATTGATGGACTTTGTAAAGTTGGGAGGCATGATGAGAGCTTGACCTTGTTGGAACAGATGAAAAATGAATGTAGGCCAAATACTGTTACGTATAACTGCTTGATCGATGGTTTCTGCAAAGCTAGCAACCTTGATAAAGCACATGAGCTATTTGATCAGATGAACAAGGAAGGAGTGGTACCAAATGTGATCACCCTCAATACACTAATTAATGGTTTGTGCAAACATGGGAGGGTTGGCAGTGCTGTTGAGTTTTCAATGAGATGCAAAGGAAAGGCGTAAAAGGGAATTCTGTGACCTATACTCTCTCTAATCTCTGCCTTTTGTAACGTGAACAACATTGATAAAGCCATGCAATATTTTGACATGATGTTGAGTTCTGGATGCTCTCCAGATGTGATCGTCTTCTACAGTTTGATATCTGGTTTGAGTCTTGCTGGGAGGATGGATGATGCTAGTCTTGTTGTGTCAAAGTTGAAAGAGGCCGGATTGGTCTTGACTTGTGTTGCTATAATGTGTTGATAAGTGGATATTGCAAGAAGAAGAAGTTGGAAAAAGTACATGAAATGCTACAGGAAATGGAACAAGCTGGAGTTAAGCCTGATATTCTCACTTATAATACTCTAATATCCTTCCTTGGCAAGATTGGAGATTTTGAAAACTACTTGTGAGTTATTAAGAAAGATGAGAAAGGAGGTCTTGTGCCTTCTGTGGTCACTTATGGGCAATTATACATGCTTATTGTTTACATGGAAATGTTGATGAAGCCATGAAAATGTTCAGGGAAATGAATTCTACACTGAAGGTTCCTCCCAACACTGTTATATACAACATTTTAATTGATTCTCTGTGCAGGTTAATGATGTAGAAAGTGCTCTTAATTTTATGGATGACATGAAAGTGAAGGGGATTAGACCTAATACAACTACATATAATGCTATTTTGAAAGGGATTCGTGATAAGAAAATGTTACATAAAGCATTTGAACTTATGGATAGCATGGTTGAACATGCTTGCAGACCTGACTATGTGACCTTGGAAATTCTAACTGAATGGCTCTCTGCAGTTGGTGAAATGAACAAATTGAAAAACTTTTATCCAAGGGTACACGGTTTCCTCTTGTACGGTAGAGCGTGACTAGTTTATGGTTTGGATATATAGTCAAATGGTCATTATTTGTGTTCAACCACAAAAGAGCAGGTGCACAGTAAATGCACTTGGGTTGGGTAGATATCAATTCTTTCCTATTGTTTAGCTCAATCTTATGGAGTTGAGATATTGTAATGCAATGTATGTCGTATGCCATTAAGACTTCATTGCTGTGAGGACTTAATAATCCTAATTCCAAGAACTATAATTTTTATGCCTGATTTTCAGCTTAAGATCAAATATGGTACGGATATAGATAAGCTTTATCAGACAACTTATTGCAGTCGGTTTTCAACATGGATCCTAATAGATAGATGGAAACCCCCTGAGGGTTTGTGAGTTTTGATACTGATGGCTCAGTTCTTGATAGTAATGATACAGCTCGTGGTGAAGTAATTAGAGACAAAGCAGGTAACTGGATTAGGGGCTACTGCAACAAGCTGCCTAATTACCCTACTGCTATAACTGAAATTTGTGGCATGATTATGGATTAGATCTTTGCTGGGACCTTGGTTACAGGAATGTTGAGGTTGAGGTCTTTATTGGTTGTGCTCTTGCTATCAACATCATTTCCAGGGACCAATTGTTTGACCACTCTTTCCAGGATGTTATTCTAAAAGCTCGTGAGTTCTTGTTCTGTAAATGTAATGCTCTCTTAGTTTCATGTATAGGCATTTAAATTGTACTGCTGACTGCTTGGCTAGAAAAAGCCATGAACTTGATTTTGCTTTTGTATTTTTGATCAACCCTTATGTTTTGTTCTAATTGGTGGTGGTTGATGAAAGGCTTGTTCCTGATTAGATATGGATGATCTTTTCATGGTTTATCATTCCGTTGAATACTAGAATATCTTTGTTTAAAAAAAAAAAATATATCTTGGCGACGAAGAATAAGTTATAACGTTGCAATCCCTTAGTAGTAGTTTTCAACTTTTTCTTGCTTTTTTATTTTCGTTTGTCTTGTGCCTTTATTGAAATTACTTGGCACTATACAGTTTTTTTTTTTCCCCAATAAAGTACAAAAATGGTCATATATTAGTTTATAAATTATTTGATTCAATTTTCTTCCCTTTTTTTTTTCAACAAAAATGTAAAGCCGGATATCATTATCATTAATAAGTCAAAATATTACAACAAAAACAAGGGCTAAGTCTATCTTTTCTCATCATTTACGGCCTCTTGATAAAGAGGTCGACAATGATCGAGGATGCAAAAGTTTTTCTTCCAAGACATGAAAATAGTAAGCTAACGTGGAGTTGGTAATTCAAGCTGGTTATTTGGATAGGTTTGAAGTATCTTACCTTTTTAAAAAGTTTATATAGTTAAATTTGGTAATTTTTTTTTAGGCGGGGTTGGGCTGGCCTGAATTACCAACTCTAAGCTAACCTGAGCTTTAAACCAATTTTCATTCTTTTGAAATGTTGTACAATAAATTTTGGCATTTTGTTCTTTATACAAACAGACAAATTAAATATTACAAATAAGACTCTTCGTCGCTTCCATTAACCCAAAGTTATTGGTGGAATTAAGTTGAAGCTACCATTTTTTATTAATTGAGTTGAAGTCTAGCAAAATGAGTTAGTTTCTTATAATATAACAAATTAAAATTAAATCCTTGCTAGTAGATATGTCTATATTTAGTGTTTGACTTAAAAAAGCAGCTGTTTTTTTTAATAATAATTAATATTTTCACTATTAATATATACTAAGATGATAATTTGATCAAGTAAAAAAGATATTAATTGTTCTTAAAAAAAGATATTAATTGAACATAAAGATTTCATCAAATGCATATTATATATGAAATATAGGATCTTAAAAAAAAAAAAAACCTTTAACACGCCCCGTTTGTTGTTTTGTATATATGAGTGATGGGTCAAAACTCAAAACATTTTCTGTTGGAGCTTTTATGTTTATGCATGTCACAAGAAGTCTTCCATTTCTCAAACTTGAAAAAAACCTTAGCATATAGTATATATTAAGATAAGAATTTAAGCAAGTAAAGAGGTTAAAAAGAAAAGTGGATTGGTACATATAATAACAGGCCAATATAATTGAGATTTAGCTTTTTTTTTTTAGAATATTGGCTCAATGGCTATGAAAAATAGAGTTCTCAAGAAGAAAAAATTAATTTTTTAATCTTTTAACTTTTAACTCATTTGTAACTCAATTTCTTAATTATAACTCACTGTAACTCAATCCCTCAATTATGACTTACTGCAATTTAGTTCTCAACTTTTGTCTTGCTTATAACTTGATCCTCATTTTTTAATTTTTTTTTAAAATTTCCTTATCAAATGAAAGGAATAAAAGAAATGTTCATATTTTGCTCTAGAATAACCCCTCTTGCTTTTTGATGTGAGATCTAAGTTAACATAAAAAAATAGAGCTAACAAAAGTTGAGAGATTGGATTAAAAGTGAGTCAAAAGTTGAGGGATTAAATCATATACAAGTTATAGTTGAGGGACTGAGTCGCAGTGAGTCATAGTTGAGGGACTGAGTTACAAGTAAATTAAAAGTTGGAGTATTAAAAGATTAATTTTTCCTTTCAAAAATTATGGATAAAATTTTCAAATATTTTGAAATATGGCCTATTCACAAAATCAGTTGGAGCTGATTTTCCTTTTTATCCACAATAGAAATATATAAAACATGTAACGATAACTTTCGTATGAATTGTGTTAGGAATATATCTCATATAATTGAACGATTTTAACGTTGAGCTAAATTCTTTAACCTTCAACTAACCGAATCGATTCCATGCACGCACGACCATCTTATTTCTCCCCTTTTCACAATCATTCCTTTCCTTTCTTGCCCCACAATAATCACTATCAAATATTTCTCAACAGTATTATTCAATACTTGCAAGATTGATCATTAAATTTTAGTTTTTGGAAGTTGAACAGTAGGCCAAAATTTATTATCTATCATTCACCATCTTCGTATTTCTGAGTAATATCTTCACCAAATTGTCGTTCATTTTTTTTTATAATATGTGGTTTATTGTTATTGATTATGAAACTTGTATGAATTAGTACCAGAAAACATAGGTTATTATCTCATTGTTCATATTTTTATTTTATTAGTTTAGGTATTTGTTTTTTTGTGATAAGCTAAAAGTCTATAATTTTTTGCAAATTGTGTTTAATCCATTTTGGACAAATGATTATATATTTTTTGTGTTACTGATCTACGATATTTATATCATTGATATACTTCTATATATCAATGATATACTATCATAAATCAACATATTCAGACAATCAGACATAAATTCATTTATAATTGATATATAGTCGTATATCAATGATGTGGTATTGCAAATCACTAACATGAAAAAAATATAATTACTTTCCTAAAATGGATCAAATACATTCCCCAAAAAAATTTTGAATTCTTAGCTTATTATAGAAAATCAAATACCTAAACTAATAAAATAAAAAAGTCATGAACAATTTAGGTCTTCGTTCATCTGCTTTGCTATCTGACATTCAGGAAAACTAGAGCATTATAATTTTAAAAGAGCAATTTTGTAAATTAAATTTTAGATAAATATTAAAAAGCCATTATTCAAATTCAAAAAAGGTCAGGTTATTATTTTTATTTGGTCCTATGATATGGGCTAAATTTGCAAAACTCCCTTTTTTTCTCCCTTCGAGTGAGTTATAAGCGGTGTCAGGCACTTTAATAATCATTAATTACCTTTAATATTAACATCCAAAAATGATTTCTAGAAATTGTAATCAAATAATATTTAATCTTGAAAAAATGACAATAAAATTTCTTTGAATTATGTAAACGACGTTTTGGCTCTTTAAAATGCTATAATTCTCTTGAATTTTTTTAGAAACTTTTCTGTCATTAAGGAACTACCATAAATCAAATTGCCCTCAATTCAAATTTCAATTGTCATTCACAATTTTTGTTTAAAGATTTACAACTTTTTTCCTTAAAATTGTAAGAATTAATAGCAGTTGAAAGTTTACATTTAAAATCTTAATATTTTTTAAGTATTACAAATATCAATTACCATTCATAATTTTTTTTAAAATTCACAACTTTTTTTCTTTAAAATCACAAGAATTCAATAGCAAGTTGCAAGTTTAAATTAAGGACAATTTAGTTATTTATATTAATTTCTTAATGACAGAGAAATCTCTAGAGATTTCAGAAGAATTATGGCATTTTAAGGGACTAAAATATTATTTTTATAATTCAAAAAAAATTTATTGTCATTTTCCCTTTAATCTTTATTTGCCTTTAAACTACCCATGATTTTTCAGCCTATATAAATATGTGCTTTTAATTTGTTTGAATGCATATCGTTCTAGAGTCTTCGAACTCTTCTTTTCCTCATGAGTTCTTTCTTTCCTATTAATATTGCTGCTGTACTATCACCCTATTAGTTTTCCATGAGAATTCTGCGTAATCTTGGGAAGTTGTTGATGACTGTATCAAACTAGTTCTTATGGATAGTGTAATTGTGCATGACTCAAAATAGATATTTTTATAGGATTTTCCAACACTCCCATGCATCACCAAGATATTATTAATTAAATTGATTAATATCTATTATATTATAAAGTTGATTAGCTTTATACGAGTAATTTTAAAACTTTCTTTTAATGTTAGTATTCATTTTCTAGTATCTCCCATTTTTGACTTGTGCAAACAAAATTCAAAAATTAAATATAAGAAATATAGCATGGATAAATAAAAATAAGAAGCATGATCCTACCGGATCCGTCAATTAGTACTTACAAAAAAATTATTCCAACATCATATGTATTCTCACGTTTCAAGCCTAGGAAAGCTATCTTTTAATTTTTTTTAATTCTATTATTAGTAAGATATGTTGATTCAACTCCATCAAGAAGTGAGGCCAAATGTCTTCGGTAACTTTTGGTTATTTGATAATCAAATCAAATAATCTAGTGCATTCAATGTCAAAACAAGGGATCATATAAGCACATGTGTGTAAGACATTTTTAAAAGTGATTTGATATTTCAAAATATAAGATATTTAGATAAAAATAAAATTTTATTAATTATTCTTGTTTTAATATTACCCTTCTCCTTCATCATACTATCTCTCTCTATTTAATGTTTCACAAATAATATTATATTAAATATCTTGTATAGATAAGGACTACCACCGCCTCATTCTTGTTCTATGTCAAAAAATCAGTAACACTTGAGGTATACAGTTCTAGAAGCATTATCGGTTTATCGTCGACCAACTCAATCCAAAACTCCTTTTTAAAATATTAATAACTTCCATGATCATCCTTACTATATATATATATATATATATTTGGATTGGATTCGGTGGTGATAAATATATTCATTCAATGAGTGCTTTATATATCATGATAACAATAGTTTAATTTAATCAAATAGTTGGCAATGATTTTGTCAAAGAATGCTCAAAAATATTAAATTTCAAATTTTTGAAAAAGACATTATAATTACAAGTAAGGTATAAGGAGTGTTTCTAAATATGTTAATTGTTTTGAATTTTTAAAGTAAAATATATATTAATAATTTTTAAGTATTAATGAAATGTAATCACTGTAATTAAAATATTGAGTATGCTTTCTCTCCACTTTTTTCCGGGCCTAAGCTCCCTTGATTAAACAAGTTGGTCTTCATAAGTAATTAACCATTAGTTAATATCTTGGTCCAGTTTTCACGTTTGAAAAGTATTCATTACCTAACTTAGCCTAACGATATGACTTTAGAAGTCGTGTGAGTTTGTTCAGATTTCTAATTTCACATCTTATTACTTATATCGTTTTTTTGTTGTTGAAAACTTATACTTTTGTTTGTCTATGATATCTATAATTTTATTACTCTCAGTATTAATCCATATTAAATCAAAAATGTCGCATGATCATGATCATTGTATATAAAAACTATTGATAAATTATAAATATAAGCCACATGTTTTGGTTAAAAAAGAGGCCATTTAGGGTGGAGGGAAGGGTAGCCCTCCTCCACACCTCTCCTTTAGATTTAATCTAAATAGTCTAGATTTAATGTTTTTTATTTTTATTTTTAAAAATAAAAAATTTATATAAATTATAAAAAATTTTAATAAATTTATTTTTCAATATGGATAATCTAAATTTAATAAAAATGATCCTATAAATTTTTTATGTTAATAAATTTAAAATAAAAATAAAAATCATTAAATTTAATTCATTCAAATTAAATATAAACATCTCTCATACGAGGTGAGGGAAAGGCTTCCCCTAACGGAGGGGAAGCTAACTCCATTTAAACTTTTAAAGTAGCTCATCTACTCATATGTACTAAAGGTGAATGGTAGCAAAGGTCAAGGATTCAAACTCTTTCAATACATGAATATTAAGGTTTTGAAAAATCAAATAATTATTGAAATAGGAATAGTAGTTATTAAGAGTCAATGATGGCACAATAGTTGAATCATGAGCAGACCGGGTCATGATTAATTTAATATATCTCTGATTTTCTATGTTAAATATAACATTAGAGGTAATATTTTATGAAATATTATTCCTTTTAGTATAAAATATAAGCATTTTCTAACTAATCTTAATTCAAAATATAAGCAATTTAATATATATATATATATATATATAATTTCTCACTTTTATCCCGTGTGATTGGTAATTAAGAGTAAAGGTGAAAAAGGAAAACAATATATATATACATATTATGAGAAAAAAATTTTATTGGTACGCAAATTTTTTCAAAAAATAACTCATATTTTGGATTGAAAGGAGTATTTTAAAAAAATTAAATTTATAGGATGAGTTTAAATAATTTTTTTGATTTTATTGATGAAAATAACTTTTTTGGGATTTTTATTACATATCATTTATTAGTATAAAAAAATTGGAAACAAGGTGAGAAGTTGCTTTCTCTTTAATTTAGCAAAAATATTATTATCGGTCTTCAAAAATATAATTTAAGAAAATTAATAATTTTTTAAAAATTTAAAAATAAAATAATCATGGGATGTAATATTTATATAATTCATTTGATTATTTATGATGATAAGTTATGTACTATTCAATCCCGTCTAATCAGAGACAACAATTTGTCTGGCTTTATTTAATGTTTTTGGGGAGACGCAAGGAGCATACTCTGCCAATAATAGACTAATCTCTTATGGGATACTAAGGAGATCTGAATTTTTGTGTTCCAAATCTTCTCATTTAGTGAGTGTCCATGTTGTATGACTAAATTTAAATGAAATGTTGAGTTAAATTGTAGTTTTATACGGATACATTTCAAACATTTATCTACAACCATATGAATATCATTGGGCTAAAGTATACTTCATCTGGAATAAAATATAATGACATTAATTGAGACACTAATTAAATCAGTGAATTTATACAAATCCTCAGATTAAAGGTGGAATGCTTTGCTCGTTCCAGAAGAAGTTGCCAAGATCAACAGCAGCTTTTACTTTAGCCAATCTCTCAAAGTTGTTCTTGAAATATTTGGAACCCCAAGACGTTCTTGCTTCTTCATAGCTTGTGTTCTTATCTCTATTCACTCCCAAATCCAAGTCTCTGTAATTTAAATAAGCTCTTCTCGGATTCTCCGAAACATACGGTGTCATGTACTCGTACAATCTTCTCATCATCTCCAAGTATTTCTCATCATCACTCGAATTATCCCACGACACAATATATTGAATCCCATAATTGATCCCTTTTCTATGTGGAAATGGAGATTCTGACTCTGAAATCTCACTCATTCTTCCTCCATAAGGTGTCAGTATCAACAATGGAGAATTGTCCTCATGCAGTAGAATCTTCCATAGCCCTTTTAAACCGGACAGAGGAATAGATTGTTGTGATGTTACATAGTCCGATTTGGCTTTGAAACTAATCCGAGATGTTTGGTTCCTTTGAGTCAACAAATCAATGGAGGAATTCACTGAGAAGCCTGCAAAGTAAAGAACAGATTGAATCCAACTCATTTGCTTACAGTTATTTCTCTGCAAACCAGTTCTGCAAAATTCTCGCTCATTAAACTCACTGCCACGTCAGCTTCTCCAAGATACAGCCCAGTGAAAGAAATTGTCACAGCTTTATTAGAAGAGGATGACGATGAACTATTCACATTTTCAATTCCCATCACTGCATGAAGAAACATCTCCCCAGGAAGCTTATCTGCAATATCTTGCCATTTCATGAATGTTATTACAGAATCATCATCATCATCATCTTCAACAACGCGTGTAGAGATATCAAAGATTGTTACTGTTTCAGGGACACGCACTAGTTTAACTTTCCATGAAGTTATAACACCAAAGCTTGATCCTCCTCCTCCTCGTATGGCCCAAAACAGATCTTCTCCCATTAACGTACGATTCAGTAACCTGCCATGAGAATCTACAATGACAGCATCAACTACGTTGTCAGCTGCTAAACCATATTTTCTGAAAATCGTACCGAACCCGCCACCACTAAGATGTCCTCCTATGCCTATTGTGGGACAGCTTCCAGCAGGGAAGCCATGAACCCTGCTTGCTTTAGCAATTGCATGATACAGTTCTCCAAGTGTTGCTCCTGATTCAACCCAAGCAGTTTCGTCTTCAAGGTTTATAGTTATGGATCTGAGGTTGGAAAAATCGAGAATTATGAAAGGTTGATCTTCTTCTTCGTGGGATGTATAAGAAAGACCTTCATAATCATGACCACCAGATCGAACCCTAACTTGAAGACCTTGTTGTTTGGAGCAGGTTATGGCTGATTGGATGTGAGAGATGTTATGTGGGGTGACAATAAGGATCGGTTTTGGTGTTGATTTGTGTGAGAACATGAGATTTCTTATGGAAGATTGAAGAATGGGTTTGAAAGATGGATTTTTTTGAGTGAATATGATTTGTGAAGTTGCATTAGGGTTTGGTGTATTTGAGGAAAAACACTGAACAAAACCATCTTCGAGGCTAATCGAAGGGAAAATGGAGATGAATAGAGGAAGAAGAAGAAGCAAAAGTTTCTGAACTTCGATGGCCATGGGCGTGTGAGTTTGAAATGTGTGGAGAAAAATGGAGGGACATGAAATGCTTTTATAATGTTGCCAAGTGAACAACATACACGTGCGTGTGTGCGTTTCATGTGTATAGCTCGAGGTATTTTTAAAATTATTATTGATGAACTTTTCTTTGGTCAAAAGTATTATGGATGGAATTAAGAAAAGAGAGAAAAACCCTTAAAGATGAATTAGAAGATTTTGAAAATTCATTTTAGAATTTATGATTTATGTGTATTTTGTTTTACTTATGGTAATTTTACATTTATTGCTATTTTTATAGGATTTTGTCGATTAATGGTATCATTCAGAATATTTACATTTAATTTTAGATTTTTTATAAATATTCTTGCATTTATTTTTAGGATTAGATTAAGGTTTATTAATAATGTCTAAAGTCTTGACTCTTTCGTATCGTATGCATTATTTGTATGAATAAAAATTGATATTATCTTACTTTTCTAAGCTTTCCCCTTCTCTCTCTAATTCTTTGTTATCTTTCACTTCTTTACCCTCCTCTTCTCCCTTTCTCCTTTCTCATTCTACATCATAAATTAGCGTAAGAGCTACGTTCTCACTTCACTTTTATTGCCAAATTGACTCTGAAAGCAAAAGGCTTCTTTTTTGAGCCATAACTGTACTTTTAATTCCAGATCTTGTTTCTTCACATTTTCACACAAAACTTTTTGCTGAGTTCTTTCCATCCAGAATCTTCCTAGAGCCAATAATCATCACAGAGAAGCTCCAATTTCAGATTATTTTAAGTTTAAATTATTTGATATGGTACCTTGATAATAAATTTAATTTATTAGGCTTTTGGATATTGCAGAGTTTTTTTTTTCCTTCTTATTTTTGCTAATCCTTTGATTTTTCAAATTCCCTCTTTTTGAAATTTCCTTATTATCCTCATTCCCTTTAATCATTTAATTTTACCCTGGATTTTCTCCCAAAAAGAGGGGAAAAAAGCGAGAAAAAGAAAAAGAGAAAGAAAAAAGGGGGAAAAATGGAGGGATATATCACATATAAAATGGTTTTAATTTATAATATTGTTCTAAGTAGAAAGTATACATATGCTTGCATGTATGCGTTTACACATAGTTAGAGGAATTTTTAAAAATATTATGTTGGACTAACTCATTGGAATTTACGTACACGACGTGCCAAACTCTGTTGACTATAATTATTAATTGTATTTTGAATTAAACAAGTTGGTCTTTTGTAAGTAACCTGCATCAATCATGCATCCACTGAAAAATATTCTTCATTCCAACCTACAAGTTTGTTCAGATTTCAAGTTTTCTTGTCACGTCTCTTGTTTGTTTATGCCCAACTTTTATTAGCACATGCTATGTTAAAAAAAAGCAAAAGAAAACAAAAATAAAAGTACAAACATATATTTTTATTTATGACTAATTTAATTAATAATGCTTTTTTTAATTAGAATGATCACCTTAAAATTTAACTATACTTTTAATCCCTATAAATTTGTTGCTTTTTAAATTGTTTCCCTTATATTGAATTTTTGTAATTGAATTTTAACATCTAGAAATCACATTTTATTGATTCATTTTCTATTAACAATTAAACACACTAAAAAAAAAGTATTTTTTCACTTTCAACAACGATAATTAAAAATGCCAAAAATTCAATTTCTAATCACAAGAAAGGAGAAAGCAGTTGTTAAAAACCACTTACCTTGAAGATTCTTGGCCACTACCAAGCTTTGGATCACTTCCTCAAGATTAGTCAAAACAAATCATAGCAGAACTTATCTTTTCTTTTTTTCTCTCTTTTTCTATTTTTGAAATGATGAAATTCTCTCTCTTTTACTTTTTGATATGGTGCATTCACCGTGGCCAATATCTGCAACATTATTAATGTCTCAGAGGTCACAACCAGTTGATCTCCTTCCATCCAATGTGCTTTTATCAAATTTTGATACTTGTTCAAAAATTTAAAATATTTTTAATTAAATTTTATTCATTAATAAAGTAATAGCTCACTTTTCAATCAATCTTATCTTTTTATATTTACTTCTATTAAGTACCTTATAATAAATATAAAATCATTATCAATAGGAGAACTTTTGAAAAAAAACAACAATTACACCTCAAAAGACTAAAAATATTTTACATTTTTAAATATTTAATTCTTCAAAAAATGTTTTATATTTTTTAATAAAGGGAGTAAAACTTAACTTAAACCTATATACCTTCAATTCATTTTTTAGTTAGTCAATGTGAGACTTTATCAATACATATATTCTAATACTAATGCCAATTATCTTCCAAACACTAGCTTCTCCAACTGAAGAATATATAAAACCCTTTATTTGAATATCTTCTCAGACTATTTGAATATATATATCATGGCTCACGGTGTTATATAGAAGGAACAAAACTTATATATGACTAAATGTTCAAATAAATTAGCAAAAATATTCAAGTAAAAGTGTGTTCAAATGAACTCATGGCTAGCTCATGGTTATAATTATTGCAAGATATATATACTTTCTGTGCTTTAATTTTCTTGTTGAATAGTGAAAAATCAGAAGAAAAAACATTGGGGATTGGACATAAGTTATGAGGTCTGACTGAAGCAATATAATAATACAAATATTAATGTCTTTGATTTGCAAATAAGGAATTTGTTGTACGCTCTAAAACGAATTGTAAACCACAATATTGCAAAACTGAAGTTTATGTCCTTGATATACTTTCCTCCAATATATTGTTGCCACCTGGATGTTTTGCCCACCTCATCAATTGACTCTCCTTTAATAGAGTTTTCCACTGTCAGCCATCAAAAATGAAAAGAAAATAAATAAACCTAATTTTTAATTTCGTCTCAAATAATCCCGGTCGGCGCCGTTGCTAGTTTTTGACCCTCACCCGATTAACCCGGCCAGTCAAGTCAGTAATTGACTCCCTTATTAAGCAAACAATGCCAAACTCTTCCTTTTATATTATATATGTAGTTTATTACAGCTGCTGGGCTCGTCATCCATCATCATCTTCAATGGCACAATATTAAAGAATTATTATATATCACACAAAAAAAAACAGAGAGAGAAAGAATATACGCATGGATTTTATTCGATTCAAATGCGTGAGTGTAATATTCTACGTCTTCTGTGTGTGGATCATGTGAAAATTTGAATAATGAACAAATTCCATATAGTTTAAAACGTTTAAATTTTGGATGCACTATTCTCATTATTGGATCACTAACTGATCAGCCGAACAGAATTGACCACATAAAAAAGCATTTTTTTAATTCCATTGCCCAATATCCAAAAAAAAAATATAAGATATTACTTGCTTAGATTAATCCAAACTCCATTATGTACAATCATTATTATCTACGATAGCCCCAAGGATACCTTAAAGACGTCTTTAATATATTTATTTAATGTGGGTGTATATTTTAGGACTCAAACTCAAGATCTCAAAGATAAACTAATCCAACTATCTTGACCAGTTAACTCAAATGCATTTTGCTTAAAAAGAATTTTTATGAATTATGATAGAGAAGCCAACTAATAATTTGTACTTTGAACGAAATACTATGTTCCTTTGAGAGCCAAATTATACAATGTTAAGTTTTAATTAAGATAAATACCTTTTAAAACAATTAATTTTAAGTAAGGACTATGAATTTTTGATAGTCCAAAAATGCACCATGGGTTGTGGTTGGAATTAGAATTCTTAGTTAATTTTTTAAGAGTAAGGGTGCACTTTTTACTTCTAAATTATTTTTCGAGGAGCAATTTTATCTACGTACTTATAAGTGAGGTAATTTTATCCTTAAACTATTTTTTCAAAGAGCGTTAGACACTTTGTAGAAGGGCTTTTTTGCTATGTAAAAAAATAATTTAGGATAAAATTGCCTCAATTATTAGTATAGAGATAAAACTATTCTTTAAGAAAAATTCAGGAGTAAAATGTATCTTAACTCATTTTGTAAGTATCATATTTGATATTCTCAATACTCAATTATATTGTAATATTTTCAATACTCTTTCCATAACATTTTCAATATTCATTTTTTAAAATTTAATTCATTTCTCATACTTAATATTTCAATACTAATCTTTTATGTTTTCAGCACTAAAACTTAATTTCTTCTTTCATATCAGTACTAAAAATATTAAAGTTGAGCATTGAAGACATTGACATGTTAACGAGGGAAGCTAAGTTTAATTTGTAATTTTGATGTACCTTTTTGAGCATAAATGAGATCTATCTCTAATTTATGTTAAAAAGACATCAAAATATTAAGTAATAAAAATATTATGGGTACTAAAGATTAAACATGAGTATTGAAAAAATTAACTCAAAAATTTTTAATTCCAACTAAGAATTTTGGTCTTGGTTTTATATTTTCAAAATTTAAGGTCCTTAATTATAATTAACAATCTTGGAGGGTCCCATGTATCATTTGACCTTTTTATTTATCCAGCATAATAGTTTCAAAACTAATATATGAAATACACAAATAAATGGATAAAAAAATAAACATAAAAATCACTAATTTAAGACAAAATAATTCTACTGAAAGGTTTGAAACAATATTAATGACTACTATTAACCAAACAATCCAAACATGCTACGTTAACATGTTCAATAATGACAAATTGAATAGTCATAATCGGGGAGAATAACTTTAAATATTGGATATCCAAAGTCATATCAAATAATGTAATGGTTCGAATAGTCATAGTTGGAATTCACCGCCCAAAACAAGCTGAATGGAATTGACTATACATGAAGGTATGGGCAAAGGGGGAAATGCCAATCAGAAGAAGCAACATAATGGCATGTAAAATTTAAAGGAATATGAATTTCTTTTTATAGGCTCCAAAAATTGAAGTGAAAATAACTTGACGTTAAATGGCAAAAATTAAAACAAATAATTTAAGCAAGCTAACTCAATTTGAGTTAGGTTTATTTGAAATGAGTTTAAAATACCTAAACATAAAAAAAAAACCTTATATAATCAAATTCATTCCTAACATTTTGAGCTTTTCGGTAAATGAATCGTTAAATATTATTTTATTTTTTTAAGAAATTTCAATTTTTATTTTAAAAATTAATATTTTTAATTTTTATTTAATTTAATTTTATTAATAAATAAAAAATAATTTAGATATATGAGTCAAGCTGATTCAATTTTAGGTTTTGGACTTATTCAAGTCACATAAATAAACTCAAAGTAAAAAAAAAAAAAAAAAACTCTCAAAGCTCGCCTGTCATGCTATTATGCTAAGTGGAAAAAATTCATCCATCCTTACAATTTAGTGGACGCTTATCTTGCATATTGTTCTGTGTGAGAATTTCAATAAAAATTCATTGACTACACTTTTTTAAATTTAGAGTCCATATATTCTTGAAATTACACTGCAATTCAAAAGTACTAATTTAATATTAAACTTTAAAAAAATAATAAAATTACCCCTTATTTAAATTAATATCAAAACTTTCTTATTTTACATGTTCATTGTCATACTTCACTTATTAATTTACTTACAAAATATTATTAATTGCCCTACTCATTTTCATTTCAAGTGTTTAAATCATCTTAAGATAATTTATTGATTCATATGCTACATGCTGTTTATTTACTTACGAATTGTTATTCATTGTTCTACTTTACTTATTTATTGTCAGAATTTCATTTAATTTCATTCAAGGGAAATGAACAAGTGAAGTAAGATAATTAACAACATTCCATAAATAAATGAACAAGTGAAGCAGGACAATTAACAAATGAAGTAGATCAATTCATATATTAATTTAAATAAAGAGCAAGTCATTTTGTTCAGACATTTAATATCAAATCAATACCCCTAAACTAAAATGAAATTTTAAAAATTTAAAAGTTTTGAAATTAAATAATTGTGGCCAAGAGTTTTTTTTTGTGAATTTAATGTCCATGTTCTGCACAAGGTTGGACTCTTAACAGTGTGTGTGTGTTATACCCTAGAGAGTAGACTAAATGAATACACATAAACAAACAAATAAATGAAAAATTAATAAACAAAATTTATAAACATATCATTCAAGAGAAATTATAATGGGAGTTAAAGTAACAACTAACCAATTGTTATTCACAATTTTAAACACTATGATCTTATCGAGTAAATGAGTATCTTCTTTTAAAAACAGAATAAATTACATAAACCTCTCTCTCTGTTTTTTTTTTTTTTTTGGGAAAATACACAAACTTCTCATTTATTTATAGGCAAGATTTGCGTATATTATAAAAAAATGTCTATATAAATTCAACAAAATTTCACTCAAGTTTGTGCAATTTAATTTTTCTCAGAGGAAAATAAAAAGGAGTTTGTATTTTTTTTTTTAAACAAAATGCAAGGGGAATCTATATTGGTTTTCGAAATTGAAGAAAATATGTGTAATTTCATTAAAACTCAAGAGAGAGACGTCTATGTAATTCACTCCAACGTTTATCTACAAACTTGAGCCACATGAGCATAGCCTTGCCAAAGAAAGGCCGAGGGGCAGCCTCAATACGAGGCAGAGAAAACTGAAAGCATCTATCCAAAAGATTGAAAAATTATCATCATCACCAAGATCATATGCAACTTTATCTAATACCTAGAACTAGATGGCGGCGGCGGTGGCAACCGGTTTGGTGTCCGGCGACTGCTAGAGTTTGAACTTGAGCTTACTTCATTTTGATATGGGTCACTGTAACGTCTACTATGACCACCAGATCCATACCTATATGAGTCACTTCTACCATTGGCGGCAGCATCAAAGGCAGACCTCCAATCCTCACCAGACGAAGAAGGCGCAGAGCTTCCTGGAGAAACAAATTATAGAAAAATGAAATTATTACATGTTATGGTATTCAGTGGGGAAAGAGACAAGGGAGAAAATAAGACTCATCTTATCACTCAATTATCATTCATACAAAAAGAATCTCCCAATACATTGCTTTGACCCTCTTATAGACACGATGACTCAAACCCTTCTTACTATATATCAGTTATATATCATTATACTAAATTATATTATAATTAATTCAAACAGATTCACCTGATTCCAATGGGAATTCTACACAGCGATGTTAAAAACATGAAAGAGAGGTATTCATTTTTTTCTTCATCTTTTTGGTTAAGGAAAAATTTATAGGCAAGTTGTCTCGTGGATTTACTAAGACCAAAAAGATGAAGAAAAATTACCCATTAACAAGGTATTCATGTCCTTGTAGGAGGTATAGGTTTACTAAATCAACCTTCGTTTGCATATTGAGTGTCTCCAAAGAATGGCAAGAAACTATCGTAATATCTCACGTTATCTAAGAAAAGTTAATTAAGCTTCCAAACATTTGCACTGTGTACATGGCACAATTTTGAGGATGTTTTCAAAGAAAAAGTTACATTGCCACCCAAAAGCATAGAAGCTAATGCTTTCACAAGCAACTTGGGAGGAAGACATAGTTAATCATCTAAATTGAAATACCCCAAATTTTTCTCACGAGAGAACCTCGAGAACATTTCGTGCAAAATGTTACCTGCCCCTCTATCAGACCAACTAGAAGCAGCAGCTGCCCTATTGTCATGGATGCCAAGTTGCCTAATGAGTTTTGAAAGAAGGGTGGACTGTTTATGGACTCTCTCCCTTTTGTGCCTTACATTCTGGTCTTCCAGGAGCAATTGTTCAATATTTTCCGAGCTCCGCGCACTGTCAACAACAACATATCAAATTGGTGCTACTAAAAGTTTGTTCAGATGTTAAAGACAATTGAAGTCAATGCTGCCTATCATGTCTTGTGTATAAAATGTGTATATAATATGATTATCTCAATGTGATAGTCATTAATAGTTATTGGTAAAAAAGCATTAAAACAAAAATGAAAAATCCACGAGAACTAGGATTGTAGTTACATATTTATTTAAATGTGTAAAAGAATAATAGTGGAGTCGCAAGAACATCAAAGTTTGTTTGCATCGTGGAGCTAGAAAAGTAAGGAAGGCTTGCTGGCACGTCAAGAAACAAAAAACTCACTGAAAGTAAGGAAAAAGGAGACAGCATGGACCTGAGAGAACTGTATAATTGGTTAAGCATGTCTTCTTTGGCTTTCTCAACTAGGCAAAGAACAATTGCCTGCTCAGCCAAAACTAAATGATTTCATCAACAGAAATAAATCAAGAGTCAAGACAACAAACATAGCACTAATAAAAGAAACTGACTTTTGGAACATTAGCAGCAAGGCTATTAAGAACGGCTTCAACATAACCACGCACTTCCTGGGACATCCATCTAAGTTCCTCTTCAGGATCTGCAGGTTTTCTTGCCATGGCATCCTACAAAAGTACTCAACATCAGTAGCTGCATAATAGACTCTAGACACCAGAAAGAAAAACCATGGTGGGATGGTAAACTGGTTAAGCATGTAAATATAAAAATATGAGAAAACATGTAACTGCAGAGATTCACAACTCTCAAGAAATTCATAATTGATTTTTAGAATATACATCTTAGCCAGGCCAGAGGCTGGGGAGGAGTAAAAGGCATCACTGGGAAAGCTTTTCATATTTAATGGTGTAAGCCCAACTGAACGAACATGTTAGTTCCCCCTATGGTATGGAGAAGAAAGAATACAAATGCTTGATTATGCGATCAAATAAAATTAAATAAGAGGGGATAAGTAGATTTTAACTTACAAGAGAACCATCAGAAAGACTTTGTCGCATAGGAAAACCAGATTCAGCTATCGTTTGATCTTCTCCTATAATAAGATGTGCAATATTTCTCAGCTTGCTTATCCACTCAGCCTTATCAGCCATGTTCTCAGCCTTTAACACAACTACACTTTCAGCTGCCAAATGCATGTTGCAACATTGACATAGACTGTTCAGTTTTATTCATGATTTGGCAGGGCGGTGATAAGATGCATATGTTAGTAAGAGAGTTAGTTACATTTCATAACAGTCTTATGTGGGTCCTTGCTTGTAATCTTGAAAATAAGGCTTGGTGATTTTCCAGAATCAGGCCCATCTGCCTTTTTATCCTTAGAACCCTTTGCAGGAGCATCGTCATCAGAAGTCTCCTCAATATTGCATTCCTGGTTATAAAATTCAAAATAAAAAAGGAATATGCCAAAAATTAATTATCATTCTTTGAATTTCAACTTCAAAAATAGAAATAAAACACTTTCTCAAACAGGATTCAGAAACTTTATGTAGCCCATTATATACCCCATTCCATGAATGAATTTTGTCAATAACAAGAATATTCTTGAAGAGTCAAAATTCATTATCAGTCCAATATTCTTTATCAGGCCCTGAGCATGTAGACACTAATAATTTTATAGGCTTGTGTTGTTAGGTATGATTTGTTAGGTTTGATAACCTACATGATTAGTTTTGATAATGTCAAATGGTGGAGCAAAAAGTTTTCATAATATATTTATTTAATGTTCTTTATATCATACACACACACACACACACACACATCATACTTAAGAAATTTGACTAACTACTAGATTTAATGTGAATATCATATGTAGTCAAGTCAAGGAAAGGAAAGAAATCATGAAGATAAATGGTCGAGCAAAATAATGAAGCTTCAAGAAGAATAAAAGAAGTGTTGGAAAAAGAACAACTTGGGAGCTCAATTGGCAAGAGCAAGAATCGAGTTCTTAGGATTATGTTTTGCAAATAGTTGAGAATGCCTGATTTTTAAAATTTAAATGACTTTCAAACAATTTCAGAACATTTAGTTTTTCGATGTGTTTAAGTGCAAATTTCTTCAATGGATCACACGTATCAATACATGTGAAAATGTATTGATACATGGCCTTTATGTATCCATACATGAGCTTCATCTCAATACAGTGGCCTTGCACTTCAAAGCATTATCATTATTCACTTTTTATTGATGCTTACCTTCTATGCATCGATATTTGATGTCTAATGCCTAAGCATGAAGATTCTTGGATTGCATTGATACTTCTGACCATTCTTGGTTTGCACAATGTTTACTTCTCTGTTTTTCACTAGGAGGAAAATTTTCCAAAATTATTTTTTTTTTTTTACTATTTTTGGGAATTTTTCCTCCTCCTTTTTCACCTCATCCAAACCAAAGGTAAAGATTACATGATGAAAAAAATTTGAAAATATAGTAAAGGAACAATTTACATCAAGACTACTGATCATTTTGATATAAGAATATCTGCGAAATAAAGAAGTACAAACCTGTAAAGTAATAACTCCTCGGAAATGTCGCTCTTCCTGTTTTTTTGTATAACCAAGCTGCAGAAAGGCAAATCATAGCATATCAAACAAGACTTGATTATTCTCCTCATCAAATCAACGCATCACCATCAGATACTAATGTGTTTGCATATACGCTCGAATGACAAATGTAATATGCACTCTAAGATTCTTTTTATAAATAAATAAAAAATTAAAAAAATAAAGAAAAAAAACTGATGGGTGACCTTGGTAGATTGAATACCCAAATAGAACCAAAACACTTGAGCCACCTAGGCTAGCTCAGATGATAAGGGTGGGGTAGGTTGTGGACAGAGGTCAAAGATTCAAACACTCCTGTTGTGCATATTAAAAAAAAAAAAAAACCAAAACACTTCATTCTCAATTCTAAGATACAAACACAGGTCGCTTGCAAAAACCAAAATTTTCAATTGGCCAAAGATAACATCAAATTAATGAGAGCCCTTAACTTAGCAGTATGAATTATCATACATGAGGATGTTGAATTCCCCATACATCTCATGCCCAGTTATATCGTAAATATGTCTTCAATTATTTGGAAAATTAGGTCGTACACTTAGCAAACGACATCATACAACTTGGTGAAGTTATTTTCATGAAACGCCAGAATCACCTTACTGAAAATTACAGCGTCATCTTTTTCCCAAATGGTAACAAAATTAATTTTTCAATTGATTAAATTAGATTCAATTTTCAATTTCCGTTGAGTTTCTAAATACCTATATTCCCACCCTGTTACAACCCTAAAGGAGATCCTCTCCCCAAATACCATCGTTTTACATAATGGAACCTCCAAGCTAAAGTCCACCTACGAAAGGTTGTACTGGTATCCCTCATACCCCAAACTTGAGGTAGATCCAGAGATAGGGACCAATATGAGTGGAAAATGATGTCCCAAAACCATTTTGAAGAAGCAGTACCTCAGAGAGCCCTACCTTATCCTTATGTTATGTCTGCATGTGAAGGAAATCTGGAAGAACATTAAATACTATATGAGTAAGCTGACAGAGAGGGAGGCACAGGGAGAGAAGGGGGAAGAGAGAGATGAAGTTTGTTAGAAGAGGTGATATGGAGGGATCAATGTAGAGAGGGAACAAACAAGAATTTGGTAGCTTTTGGAAGAGACTCTACCCTCTCAATCTTGAGAGTGCTTGTTTCCATCCAGTCCTTTAAGTCTTTATTTCTGCCTTTTTTAAGAAATTTCATATTACTGTAAGCACTAGCTTATTCATTCTCATCTCCTCTCTCCATATAGCGAAAGAATTAGAACTTCATCAATATATCAATATCATTAGTTTATTGGTTTTCATCACCTTTCTTCTTTCAGAATGAGATTTATTTGCAAACAAAAAGCAAAGTTCATTTAATCTCACCATCAGCCCATCAAATAAGATGATTTACTAACCTTCCCAGTCTTCTCATTCAAAACAAACCATCGTCTACTCCAATTATTACCTTTTCCGCTTTTTTTATATAAGTATCCTGCATTTAGAAGAGACATTACCGAGAAAGAAGTTAATTCAAATTACTTATTTATATCATACGATACCTAACATTACAACGGAGAGAGAAAATAATACATAGGATGATAGGAATGACAAGGAACTGTCTAGAAATTATTTGTAGTTTAGTATGAAATATCTAGATCAGGGGATTGCTAATGGAAATCACAATAAGTTTAATAACTAAATATCCATTAACTTGAAAATATATTTTTTCTTTTGGAAAAAACTAGCTATATAAGATTTGAAGAGAATTAAAAGAGAGGATAAAACAACCTCATTGCCTTGAAAAGATAACCAGGAGAGTTTTCTTTATTTCTCTTATTTTAAAAAAAAGGGGGGGAAGATTATAAACCGTACAATTATTATCCTGTATTTCAGCAATACTGTCATTTTAAAATATTTAACTTAATACAAAAAGTGCAAGACCAATTATTGCAAAAGCAGCAACACGAGGACAAATGTTTTAGCATGACACTCGGTAATTGGAATTGCCATAATAAAAGAAGAAAAGGTACATCAGCAAGCTGACAATTGTGATAACTGCAGCAATGTAGAGCCAGACAAGAATAATCAATGCTGATACAATGATGGGATGAGATGATCGGCCACCACCAAGATGTGCGCAACAATATTTGAATTTATACATCTATTGCACGCTGTTGTTTGATAAGAAGGATGACAACAGAACAAAAGGAGGTAACTCTTTTAAGTAGGATGGCTATTGAAGCTTTTAATCTTGGAACAACTACTAGAAGAAAAGATAAACACAAGTAAATTAATGACACTACTGCAAAAGGAGTGGCCTTCATGATACAGTTAGATTCACATTAACAGTTGGGATGAATTAGTAAAAACCTGCTGTTATTTCCCCTTCGGGCCCTGCAGTCTTCAAGCTGGATGTCTCTTGTGAATCCTTGTCATGCAGACCAAATTTCTCTTTCAATGACTTTAAGCTTCCCCCACTTTGTTGACCTTTTTGAGGACTGATATCCTAGAAAAGGAAACTAATTTTCCATCACATTTGTGGAATATGCAAGACAATTTAACATTTATATGATAAGACAAAATGCTAGCCTGTAGTTCCTTAAAGGGACTAAATAACTGCACACCCTATTTAGAGCTGACGGTTCTGCATTGACTGCCTTTTTTTGGGGCCGCTTTTGCTCTTCCTCTCGGCGCTGCCTCTCCATTCTAATGAATGCAAAAGAAACAGGTATTATAACATATCAAATCAATGTATGTTCAGTCAAATAATACCTGCTTCTTTAGTATATAATATTAACATGACAACCTAGGAGATTTTTGGAGCATAATAATTGATAGATGCTGATAACCCTGCTTCATCAAGGTGAATAAAACTGAAGCGGTCATTAATCAAAGCATTCGTTAATGTCAAACCAATCATAAACGACGTAATATGTTTAATTTTAATATTAAAAATATTATACAATATTAAAAATATAATCACAAATTGAATTTATAATAAAGAATTGATAGTCAATCGTCAAATATTCATTGATTTTTACCACCATGACTTTTTGGACAAAAAAAAAATATAAACAAAGGAGATTTTTAAAAATGTGAAAAAAAATTCAAATTTAATATTTATATTACGATTCTTTATGATTTTTTTATTATTTTTAGTAATATAAATATAAAGGGAGCTAAATGTAAAGAAGTCTAGCAAGAAACGAAGCCACGCTCCCCTGGTATTGATATTTCTAGCTATTTCCAATTAGCAATTTGCTACCTTTATATATAAAACCACGCTGTATCTGATTCCTCAGCTAATAGACACACTTTTACAATCATTATCCAATTTATGGTTTCATGCAGCAATGATAGCACTTTTTATTTTCTTCCCCATAATTATCACCTTCTTTCTAGAAAATCCTCGATTGACAGTATCAACACGCTTGATCCAAATCTCACCGAATGTTGTAAGCAAATATGCTACTGCAATCTTCCATTGTATGCCCATACATCTAATCATCCTCGAGTCTATTACATTCATCTCTAGCACCCTCCTCAAATCACAGATTCATTCTAGTGTGCCACTCTCCTCAAGACACACATTTGGAAACTCTCCACTACACTTGCAATTCTCAGCGCATCCAATACAATGAAATGGCAGTTTGGTTAATGTACCACAATCTGGTTTAGGGAAAAAAAAATTTGATTTGTGGTTTTATACGCATATAAGGAATTTAATGTATGGTCATGTCATTCTTTTGCCTTCGTTCTGATTTATGGGTTCAATAATTTGACGCCTATTTTCTGTGCATAACACGTTCGTTTGTGTGGGTGTAAATATTGTTACAAATTATGAGTCTAATTATAATTACGGCATAATATTTGTAAACATTGTAATTTATTATTTTTTCTAAGATAATTTTTAATTTTTTATTTATAATAGAATCTTAGAATTTCAATTCCTTAAGTTTAGAAATTTAGTTTCTATACATTTATTAAATTTCCTAGGATAGTTTCCATTCTTTGTATATAGATTTTGTATAATGCTCCCCTGTATGAATAGGATAACTGAATTTTTCTCCATGTTTGTCATGGCTTGATGATCTCATGCGAGAAAGAGTTGATGTGGCATCTATTGTCAAGAAAATAGTTGAAAATCGTTTAAAATGAATTGGGCATGTTTAAAGAAAACTTATCCCACTAAGGTTTGTTGTTGTTGTTATTGTTGTTGAGGAAGGTGCTAATAGAAGTTATAAGCACAATTGAACTTGTGACCTCTCACTTACGGATCTTGCCCATTATCTTCTGTCAATAGCTACCCCTTCCTTTTACATCATTCTTCAACCAAAAATATCTCCAAACTTTAGGATTAGGGATAGATTAGAGCCCATTTAACAATTGTACTTTGCTTTTCATCATCATCTTTCTAAATTAGCACAAAATACATTGAGAATCTCATACACTATTCATTCCCAAGAAAGTTCCAAGTCACATGAATCATTCATGGTGTTGAATTATCATGAGTCTCAAATCCAAACTCTGCATCACGTAGGAATGGGAAAATTATGTGATCCCATTGAGAAGCATAAGATTTTTTTTTTTTTTTCAGATCGTACGTCCATATTGATGCAACACACACTCATACACACAGCCACAGGTGCAAACAGTGGAGAATTTAGGGGAGTTTCAGACACAAAGAGGAGAAAGAGGGAGACAGAACAGAAATTTGAGGGGGAGAGAAAACAGAGCATGGGAGGGAGAAGAGTTGGCTACCTAGCAAACAAGTATTTCATTCATCAAAATAATTCTCATAAAATAGGCTACCCTAGGCCATTTATAGAATGGGTATTCTTAACCAAGAAGTCAACCTACTTGCAAAAGTAGATCCATTTGCACAAGTAAACCTTCTTGCAGAAGTAAAACCTACTTGCAATATATAACAAGAAAGTAAATAAAATAAAATGCACAAGTAGGATAAGTTTCCCTCTGCATGTTTCCTCAAAATATATTAATTCTTATATTCTATCACATATGCATTCAGAGAGAGATTGTACATACCGCCGCTGTACCAAACGAATAAAGTGTTGGGGTGGAACAAATGCACGCTCCATATCAACTAAGGCAACCACCATTTTTTTGGCCTCACTTTTAAATTCATCCAGGGCAGAACTTGCGATTGCCACAATCTAATAAAAATGGATAGATGTATGATAATTAAATATCTAAAAAAGGGAGCAACTTATATATAATTACCTCAAAGCGTTGTTACCTCTCTCTTCAATGGAGCATATCTTCCAAGACCAGGTGTAGCATGTGCAGCAGCAGAAACTATTTCCACAAGCACACGATGTACCTAATTTGATAGTTGCCCAACAGATTCAATCCACTTAAAAGAAGCTTAAAAGAGAGGAGGCAGCTGAAGGATTTTATAGAGGAGCACAAGCATATTGCAAAGCAGTGATATCAATAGGGAAACAAACACAAGTAATTGGTCTATATGTACTATATTATGGATTGAAATTTAATTAAATGCATGTGTGTTAGTTGAAAGACGCAATATGGGTCATATCAACAATTAGTTCGGAAACAGATGCATTAAAACAAAATTTAAAAAATAAAAATAAAAATCACCTAGACTTCCTGATGCAGAACCAGTGGATGAAAAAAGTTAGAGTAGAGAAAAATTGGGAGATATAGATGCAGGGAGAAAGAGGGAGAAACAGAAAGAGAAGAACTACTATATATATATATATATATATATTTTTTATTGTTACATCAAGAAGGCAGAGAACTACTGATATTTTATTCTATCATAAAGGTTAATGAAAAGTCTACTGCCAAGCGTTTACAAGGAAACTATAAAACATAGAAAGACAAAAACACAAGATGAAAAGAGATTTCTAATCTCATCATGGTCAGCAAAGCATACACCTAGACACAATTGGCTTACTGAATAGAATTATCAACTCAATAGAAGCATACTTCATCAACACAAAGACGTGATGGCTCCTTTGCTAGTTCAAGAACACTTTTAATTAAGGACCTTAAACCTTTCTCTGGGGAGATAAGATAAGGTTGATATCCATCTGCTTCAAGAACAACCTGACATAAACTAAAAGGGCCATATGAGAAAGGAGAACCTTGCGAACTTATATTCAATGATTCAACCTAAAACCAATAAAATCAATTCAGAGAAGTCTTACCCTTTTGACATTGTTTATGTCGAAGTGTCTGTCTATAGGAAGCTGCTTGATCCTGTTAGGAAAATTTCCTTCAAAACTAGCAACTACTTTCCAACCATTTCCCTGTAATGAAAGGAAGGATAAACATTAGATTTCAAAACCAGCTACTCCCAACACCCTTACATCTGCGAAGCAACCTAAGGTCAACAGTCCTACTACTCTTCTGCTATTAGGGTGTCCCATTAAGCTAGGACTCAGAATCAAACAAGATATAAACAAATAAGCAAACAATTTCAGTGAGCAGCTTCCAATTTTCCAACACACCAACACCAGGTTTGTTCCTTATTAAACTGAGTTAAGGGGAAATTCTGCAATAATTTAAAATGGTCAAATATATGCAACACAATCCAAATCTATTATCAACCAAGGATCAATGCAAGAAACTGAATCTTACAATATTTGCTGAGATAATAAGGGTACATGTCATCAATTTTAAGGTGAGGTATAGTTCATTTTGTTGTCTAACCGCTAGATTTTAGAAATGCCCAGATATCTTTCCAATAATTCAACAGCTATCTCCTAGCCTTCCTACCAATGTTCATCCTATGACTCCTTGATCTAAGTCAGTGATCTGCCAAAAAATATGCAGAAATCTTTCTTTTATCAGGGGGAAAAACATGACATAATTCCATTGTTGAGGTTCTCAATACTCCTCAACGGAAAATGGCTATGGACGAAGAGTGGAACTTGGCCTCCAGTTCATCTACCACCTAAAAGAGAAGCCACAGGCTGTAATCAGTATATGGGTTTTCAAAGCTTAAAAGAAACCTAGCTTGATGGTTCTACGTATTGCTAGACATAAGCCTTGTTTGGCTAAAGGTTTTCACCAAAGAGAGGGGTTTTGATTATGCCAAAACTTTTAGTCCAGTTATAAAACCAGTGACAGCTACAGTGATTCTATCCTCAGCACCATTTAGATGGTGGGATATTCATCACAAAAATGTAAATAATGCCCTACTCAATGAAGCGCTGCGAGAAGAAGTTTATATACAACAATCTCAAGGCTCTGAAGACAGTAATAAGCAGCTTGTGTGCAGACTCAATAATGCTTTATACAGTAGCTCCAAGGGCTTGGATTGAGAGATTAGGAGCAGCTATATTCAAAAGGAACTTCCAACCAAGCAAGCAAATATGGTCCTTCTGGGCTGACAACGTGGAAGATGTAAAAGGTAATTCAACTCTTATGTTTTCTAGGCTGACGATGAAGAAAGAAGGAGCAGGTAAGATGGAAAATCCCATCTTTACAGGTCTGTAAGTGGTGCAATGGTGCTTTACAACATGAACAAGTACATGACTAGAAATGAGTTATACAGTCCATAAGGTCTATCAATTCATGAATAATCCAAAAGTGGCACATTAAAAGGAAGGCAAAAGAAGGGGTGAAGGACATTTTTGCCCCTCAGCTATTTGTATAGGAATGTCTAGTATCCTAAACCTTTTTGAAATGCAATATTCCTCTTCAAAATTTGAAAATAGTACAATGTTTCCCTTACGGTTAATAAATATTATCTTTGACCTTTAGTTGACCTAGAAAATTACAAAACATGACCTCAAAAATTAAAAATGATCCTAAAAATTACAAATAAATATTCTATAACAATTTAAGTCCCATAAATTACAAACAAATACTAAAAGACAAATGTCATTTTTATCAATGTAAAAGACTAAAATACCATGCTGGCCAACCATTTTGACTGACTACCATGTGATTATCAAATCATCATTGTTAGCAACAACATTGGTAATTGATTAAAAAATAATATATTTGTTTTAATAATTTAAATTTAAATATTATTATTATGATATAAATATTCCTCCAAAATTTACAAGTCCTCTTTTAAAAATTAAGAATTCAACTAGTGTATTTAAAATTTATAGGTGAATGTGATTTTAACATCAGCTAAGTTGTAAATTAAAATAGTGTGATAAATTATAAGTTTTCCTCCAATGTTTATAAATCCTCCTTCAAAAATTTAAAACTCAACTAGGGTATTCAAGATTTATTAAGTAAATGTGTTTTTTACATTAGTTGATCTATATATTAAAATAGTATGATAATTTATAAGTCTTTTTCCAAAATTTACAAGTTGCCCCTTCAAAAATTTTCAGTTGGTGAAGAATTTGTAAATCTCAAAATTTGACTCATAGATTGTGTTTGAAGATTTATAAATAATAATAACATTTAAATTATTACATATTAAAGTATTAATATTTTAATAAGATATAATTAAAACAAACATAGTATTTTATAGGTTTAAAGGGCAAATTTGCCCTTAAGTTTTGTACCAAGAGAAATTGATATCTTTAACTTTTGATTAGTGTAGTGTTACCATGCAAGCTTCAAAACTAGTGCAATGCCGTCCTATAATAATGTTTGACCAATGTTGACCATTAATTGTACAATTCCAACCAAGGTTAAAGGGCAATTTTGCCTCGAAAGTTTTTCTAAAAGAAGAATTGGCATCCTAAACTTTTAATTAGCATAATATTTTTGAATTATCAATGTTTAAATTAGAAGAAGGAGCCAATAACTCATTATCAATATTAAGATATGGTTCATATTCCCATATTCTAACTAAAGGCCTTACCCAAGGTTCACTAGGTACAAAACCAACTCTACCCAAACACTCCATAGACTTGCCCTTACCCTTATTTTACCCATGAGTAAGTCTAGACATGTATCCATGAGCAAGTCCGGACATGCATAAGCTTAACCATAAGCATATACTGACTTGCTCAAATCTGCTTGTGGGCAACATAGACTTGCCCAAGGTGGGAGGGACAAACGAAGCATCTTAGACTAAATTTTCATAGAATGTGGAGGCAAGGCCACTCCACCACTTGCAATAGCCAATTCCATATTTAAGTTGTCTACAAAGGATTCTACTTGCCACTTGATAGCAATTTCTTGAAGGCCTCCCTTATGACTCATTCACTATAAGGGATAAAATTGCTCCAATCAAATGTTTAGGATACTAATTTCTCTTTCAGACAAACTTTCAGGGAAAAATTGATCTTTAGACCTCAAAATTGTTCAATTAATGGTTAACATTTGTCAAACATTATTATATGCAAACATTGCGCCCTAACATTGTGTCAATCAAAAATTAAGAATACCAATTCTACCTGATGAAAAACTTTCAAGGTAAATTTTCCCTTTAACCCTATTTTTTTTAATTACTTACCAGTGTTGTTGCTATCAATGGTAATTCGAAGCATTTGTTCAAGACGCACACAGGGAAAAAGCCAAAATTTAACATCAAATGCTTTGTACACATTTGCATAGGAGATTCTGACAATACTGACACAGCTCCAACTCCAATCTTGTTCTTAGTGGTCCAACACCAACTTCAGTATATTCATTTAAAGTTTCCCCCTTTTCCTTTATCTGTATTTGTCACTTGTTCATGGTTTTCCCTGTAGTAGCTTCTAAATAAAGCACTCCAGTTCATCAAGAGATAACAGGAACTAACCTCACCTCCAGCAAGATGTTGGAGGAATTTATCCTCATATTCACGGCACAACTCCAAAGCTAGAGCTCTTGTACCTTCAGAACTAGTAATTTGTCCACCAAGCTTCACTAATTCTTCCTGGACAGTTTGGGACTTTCCCTGTAGACTGCAGCATTTCCAATATATATATATATATATATAAAAGAATACAGAAAGAAAAAAGAAAAAAAGAAATAAATATCATAAATTTAAGAAAAGAAAAACAATTGTAGCCCGCAGAAAGTGCAACCTTAAGCACACAAATCAGAGAGTTTCATATGCAAGCCATCAATTTTTCTCATTAGCAGCAGATCTAACGTGCACACACATTCAAAGACAGACAAACATATTAAATGCAATCAGAATCATAGGACTCCTCCATCCATCATTACCTACACTAAAAGGAAGAAGAGGACAAAATGGGGAAATTAGGCAGTTATGTATTTGTTTACGATTAGGATAACTAGTTCGGGCATTGTATTTCTTGTTAACTGTTATTATATGTTGGCACTATTCTAAGTGTTCTAGCGTCCATGTTTCTTATGTATTATGCATCTTGATGTCCATGTGTCCTGCATATATAAGTGTTAGTTATTGGATTAGGTGTCAGATGGTTGTGGCTGTACATGTCATCACTGTATAAGGACAGATGCTTGCAACGAAAAGTCATGCGGTAAATATTCAGATTACTCATGGAGATATCCTTGTCTTTGTTGATTTGTGGCACTAGATTTCAGATACCGTAGGCTAATGAATAATTTCTTTTTACTCTAACACACCAGAACCTATCACAGAATGCCCTTTCATTTTTAGAAAAAAAGCAATGTGCATACTGAAACGCCATGAGTAGAGAAGGCACAACATGAAGCATTCATATTAGACAAATGTCTAGTCATAAGGACAACATGAATCCATCAGTCGACAATCTACATGAGTTCATCTATTCCCTTCACTATTTGAGCTGTTTAATGATATACACATGTCACATACTTGTGTATTGATAAAAATCTGAGTATATTAAGTCCTTTGGAAAACAATTAGGTTATAAGAAGTGTACATTTTAAAATAATTATCCACTCCCTATTTATTATTTTAATTTTTCAATAAACTTAATTTTCTTTTCATAAGATAACATTTTTCATTGTAAAATAATGAAACAACATAATGGGCAGGAGGAGGTAGCAATTCAAAGAACCAGCAACTAATCATTTTGATTTCTTAGATGAAAATTATATGTTAGAATTTAAAAGGGAGTCCAACTCTGCAGTATGTATGCGTGTGTGTGTTAGTGGTTGATACAGAACATCACTGCTTCTCCTTAAAAGGAATGCAAAACCAATAGGATGGACAAAAAATTAAGTACCCAGAAAGAAGAGTTGGAAGCCTGAGCTTCATTCGACTCCGGATCTGACCAGCAAGAGCCTCAACCAAAGCTATTCTACCAAGCTTACTTTGGGGGGCTCCAGTCAATATTGATTTCAAACTTTCAGTCTCAGCTCGCCAAGCTGTTTCTAAAGAGCTCTCAGTCCCAGCACTACCAGACTGTGCACTAGCTATTGAAACAGATTGACCTATTAAAGCAATCCATGGAATATCAGAAGTTCTGGGGGGTCCTTGGTTCAATAAAAGAGCCTGTACAGCTACAAGGGCTTTTGGTTCAGCAGCTGCGTGATCAATTTTACTTATAACACCAACTGTTCTTGTGGCTACAATTGACCCAAAGAGAAAAATAATAATTAAAAAAACAATATAACAAAAATGTTTAAGCAAAACTCAGTTTTCAAAATTAATAGGCATAATAAAGAGTCTAATTTGAAGGGGATGGAAGAACAGAAAAAGTTGAAAACTTACATTCTCCATCATACTCCTTCGCTACTCTAAGGGCTCTTGATGATGAAATTTCTGGTGCCTGAACAGCAGGAACTATCACGAGCAAAATGGCATCATTGTGTTCAGCATATTCACTGACCTAAAGAAAATAGGAATAAAGACAATAAACAAATATAACAATAAATTTCTCCTTGAAGCAAGTATCTCCAAACAACCATACACCGAAGATGAATATAACATTTACTAGCAAATGAAAATACAGGCGTCAAATACTAGATAGTGCAGAATATACTTCAAGTTGAACACAGCTTAATAAACGATAAACACACACATACTCACCAACTTTTCATCCATTATTCGTTGTTCCAGTCCAGGCAAGTCAATCATCTTCAATGGTGGAGCTGAAGAAGAACAAAAAGCATGAGTCTAATATCCATCCCCTGCTCCTCCCCATTTTTCACTGTTTGTTTCCCTATCACTATTATGGTAAATGGGAAAGCATAGCATATAGTCACAAGATTCTGAGTTCATCACAAGCTGGTGAAGACTACAACAGTAAATCATAATATAAAAAAACTACACTAAGATCATGTATGAAAGATATGAAAGATATTTGTCATGAAAATCCATGGATTTATAAGCCAGATTAACAAACAATTCAAATAGATTTTGGAATTGATCTTGAGGTCAGATCATCCTCAGTGTAATTGACAAGGACAATTTGATTTACAAGTCAATCTTAAGTGTATATTTGAAAAGATCACCTTTCTCAGTGGATCATGAATGTAATTATTTAAGCAGACAATAAAGTAACAATTGTGCCACAGCAGGCTACAAAATAGCAACTTTTCAAACTTTAAGGTCATATTATTGGCTTGTATTTTTGAGCATGACCAACACAAACATGAATCAGTCATTCTACTCCCATTTGTTTCGTAAGTGCTCAGCAGCTAATTTTGTTTGCTTTTTGCTTTTAGGAATTTGTTCTCGAAGTTTCAAGCAGTTATTTTGAACGAATTTGTTCTCAAAGTTTCATTTTAATTGACTGATTTTTTATACTGCAGCACCAGCAAATTTAAGGTGGAAGAAACTTAGAGCAGTGAGTCCCATACCCTGGTCATTGATGTATTTGGCTGGGACAGAAAGCTCATATTTGAAAGGAAAAATCTTAGTCATGAAATCAGCTAGGATTATCTTTGTGGCCTTTCTTTCGTTCTTTAGGTTCTTTCAAGTCTGTTGATAAATAAGCAGAGGGATGGGAGATTTAATTACATGAATTGATAAGCCTGTTTTCCTTTTTCTTTCCAATTATAATAATATAAGAGTGGTGATAATAATACATATTAAAACAAGCATATTCATCTAAGAGGTTCTAGAAGAAGAAGGGGACAATAATAGAAGTTTGAGTATTTTATGCCGCATGGCAAGGTAGTCAAAGGCAAAAACCACCTTGACCTCAAAAATGCCTTCAAGCAAAAGGCACTAGTAAGGCACGTGTCCAAGTGAATCAAGGCACTTAAGTTGTAAAAATTACACTATATAAATAAAAAAAACAGATAAATGTAATTTTAAATAACTTATGACATGAAAGTTCTGAAAGAAAGAATGACATATGAACCAACAAAATAAATTCAGTGGCCATGATAGTCATGAGCCATTAACAAAATAACAAAAGATGAAACGCACTGGAGAGTTTACAGGCTTTAATAGTACAGTGAGGCAGATCATGAATACAATGTTGGAATTTAACCCAAATCCTACATTCTATAGTTCATGTAGCTGTTGTATACTTGTTCTAGTGAATGAATGTTCATATATAGACTTCAACATTGTAAAAGGTTGGTTGACACTGTGGAGGTCCCTATTGCTTTGTTTTCTTGTGAATGTTTGCGAAACCCCAAAAAAAAATTGCCTTAAAATAAATATCCTATGGTGATAATTACACCCAGTTCTCATAGAATGTAAAAGATTGAGCCGGACTTAACAGATTGAGTTTTATAATTTCTAAACTTGGACTTAGAAGCTGATTGTTTCAAGTGACAATGGCAACTAAGTTGTATTTCTTTCACAAGTGAAAGGGCGCAAAAGGTGTGAGCCTTTTGGCACCCCACTAAAGACAGCACCTCTCATGGGTGAGAGAACTGGATGTGGATATTGCCTTGCCTCTGTGCCTATGTGAGCACCTTTGATTACACTACCTTATGGTGTTCAGCAAATTATGTATCTTGGTGATAAAGAAACTGCAAAAGCAATTTATCTACTAAGGGAATTAATGAAAAAGTATCAAAGCAAAAGTAAAGATTTATACTTGATTTGGCAAAAGCTTATGACCGTGTACCGAGAAAAGTATTCTGGAAAGCCTTGGAAAAGAAAGGAGTTCAGGTTGCCTATATTAAAGCTATATAAGATATGTATAAAGGCCCAACAAATAATATAAAAACATTTAGCGGTAAAACAAAAGGCTTTCCTATAAGAATTGGAATACATCAAGGATCACCTTTGAGTCCTTATTTGTTTAACCAAGTTCTAGATGTTTTAACTGAATATATTCAAGAGAAAATTCTCAAATACATACTTTTTTTAGATGATATAGTTCTTATTGTAAAAAAAAAAGAAAAGAGATTAATTGTAAATTTAAGTTAAGGAGAAGGACCTTAGAGTTGAAAGATTTTGGTCTAAGTACGAATAAGATGGAATATTTGCATTGTAATTTGATAAAAGGTCAATCAATAGTAATTTAAAAGTGAGATTAAGAGATCAGATTATACCTTAAATGGAAAAGTTTATATATTTTAGAGCTATTGTTCAACATGATAGGGATATTGCACATAGAAAACAAGTTAGGTAGTTTAATTGAAGAAAGGCTAAAGAACTTGTTTGTGATTGAAAAGGCACCTAATAAACTTAAAAGAGAAGTTTTATCGAACTGTTATAAGACCAGCTATGTTATATGATAATAAATATTAGATTTCAAAGGACGAAAGCATAAAGTTGGAGTGGTAAAGATAAGAATGTTGAGATGAATATACAAACATACACGAAAAGATAAAATCAAAAATGATCATGTACGAGAAAAGGTAAGTTTGATATCTATTAGGGAAAAATGGTAAAAAACCATTTGATATAGTTTGGTCATATACAGGCAAGGTCATGGGAGGTACCAGTAAGGAGAGTGTAAAGGATAATCTTGAGCTCGATAAAGACGGGGTAGAGGAAAACTGAAAAAAATGCTTATGGAAGTTGTTAAACGAGACATCTTAGTAAATAATATTCCTAAAAACTTAATTCATAATAAAGCACAATGGCATCATGCAATGTTGTTGTATTCATATTCTAGAGACAATAGAAGGCTATTATTTATGTTAAAAATATATAATAAAAATCCATTAACAGGCTTTCATCCAACACCTTTAAGTCTTCAACTTCCACGACAACATGGCATTTCACATGGCATTAAAATCTCTAGTTGTGACCAAATCGTCATGAGTTTGATTCTTACTGTCACCATTCTTGAGTACTGTCCACACTTCAAGTCCAAAGGGCTTCCAGGTGGAGACTTTTTAGTGATAATAATATAATTCATTAGCCTTCTCCTAGCAGCTCAAACTTTTAGGATGATTAGGTAACCTACAATTTTGGTATGTTTTATCTATAATTTCTTCTTTCCATTGGTATTTTTCTATTCCATGGTACAATTGGAGCACATATTATCAACGCACATCTTGTCTATCTTTGTCTCTTTGAGGTCAATAACTTCACAATATGAAACAAAGGGAACCCATAAGATTAAAAAGAAAAAATGTTGGAGACAAAGCCAACATTCAAAAACATCTTATGCTATCACCCATTTCAGTTGAAAGTCAAAGCTTGTTTATTATCTTTTCCTCAAAAGCACCCGTTCATTTATGCTAAAATGGGGGAGGGCGAACAATCATGGGCCTACCAGTGCTGGTGCATAGTTTCAGAGATATTTCTTCACGATTCTTTCCAGATGAACCTTTGCTTAGCCTATCTTGTAGAGAATGTCGAAGGGCACCTGAAAGATCAAAATAGAAATCAGACAATCAGAAACATGATAGGAGCAGTGCTAGTAGAAGGCTTTGAAAACATTTTTTATCCAAGGCTGAGGAGAAATGTACATTGCCCAATGCATTTAAAACCAAAAATAATAATCTTAGCTGTTCTTACTTGCAGAAACCTGCTGAGATTTATTTTCTATCTGTAAGACGATTGACTTGCTGCTTAAAGATCTATCTCTATTTAAATCAATGCTTATGGGAGCTCTGGTAGCACCATTTTCACCGGTTGGCTGTCAGAAGCTTATTTATGACACATCAAGGGAGAAAACAACAGAACAGTGAGCAAACTCAACAAAAAAGCAAATCAGCCAAATAACTTACCAAAACAGGATGTCCAATCAAGCTATTCAAGACAGCAGATTTTCCAGCACCCTAAAAGTCATTCCAAAGAAAAAAAGGGAATAAGGAAACACCCGTACTGATTTCATTTTTGCAATGACTGGACAACATAACAAGGCACCATATACATATTAACAGAAAAGCAAGTGTTATTAGTAAAGTTCTGACTGACCCCAGGTATGCCTTTTATCTTTACCCTTTTAATTGAGGTCGCGATATATTTTCTTACGCAGTTACTATTTTGAGCATCGCCAGAGAAAATTGTGCATTGCTCTGGAGAGGGGGGGGGGGCAGACCCTAAAATGTTACTCCACAAGTGCTACCGAACTCACTATTCTGGCCAATTCTCATCCACTCAAAAGCTCCAAAATCCTAGAAATTTATATTGCTGAACCATAATCTTTGAATTCCATCATCTGTCAAGTACAATGACTTGTCAAAGACGACATGAAACCTATTCCACATCATTGTTACGTTCCTGATGTTACATTGGTTCATTTTTGTAATAGATCAATTGCACATCCGTAAATAGTGAAACTTCTCAAGTGAATTAAAAGCATCCAATATCCCAATTCAAAACGTTGCTTCCTTCTCTCATTATCTGCAACCTCTCATCCTCTCATTAGGTTCTCTGCTCTCACAATAACACCCTGTAATGCAATAACAGCCTCCCAATTCTAAGAAGAATCCTAATCTATCAACCATAACTGATTTTACGTATACCCATTTCCACACGTTGCTCCCTTCTCCCACCAAATGCAACTTCCTCGGTGAAAATAATGCTTTTGGTTTACACACCCAGACACTCTGTTCAGAATAACAGATTCCCAATCCAAACAGGGAGCATTGTCTAACAAAAACCAGATCGAAAATTCTACAACCCCGCACTGAACATATAGGAACCAAATATAAAAACTTACCACATTGCCAAGGGCGACGACATTGAGGAACGTGGAAGGCCGCTTACTGGGTGTCGTCTCATCAACATCTTCATCGGCAAACACAGAAGCAGCTTGACGCATAGAATCTGAGAGCTGAACCAACTCCTCAATGGCCTCCATAATTCAGAGACTATATTCCAATTTCCAACAGAGAAAGCGAAATCGTGGAACCATGAAACAGAGCTCGGATTCCGATAATGCTGAAAGGATCGGAGGAAGAACGAGGAGGGAAAGAATGGTTCTGAGGGTGGAACAAGATACGATTCCGGCGATTGGAGAACAAATTGGGAAAGAATGCGGTGGTTGGGTGGGATCAGAAATAGGACTTGTTAACCATAATGGAATTGAATCTCCAACTGTTGGCTTTTATCGTCCTGAGTAACGAGATTTGAACTTTTTGCTTCGGCACTTCCATTTTGGTAGGAAGTGCCTCTGCTTCGCGCACCAAATGATAATAATAATTTAAGATTTGAAAATTAAAGACTTTTTTATATAAAAATTTAATGGGATGATGAAATTTTAATCCTTCAAATTTGCCACCATTATTAATATAGTTCTCGAAATTTAATTTTTACCAATCAAATTTTAAAACTTTATACATAATTAGTTCTTTTTTATTTGAGGAAGAAATATCATTATAAGAGCTCATTGTATATAGTTATAAAATTTTAGGAACATTATTGATAAAAATTGAAATTCAAAGACCACATGAGATAAATTTAAAAGATTAAAAATTTTATTATTTTAAAAATAATTAATTAAAATGTTCTTATTCCTAGAATCTTAGTATTAATATTCTTATGAATAACAATAATAATTATTTCTCATATAAAATTTTATTTAACTCTGTACGTCTTTCAAATCAAAATATCTAATCATGCAAATCTTGTTTAATAAATTTGCAAAAAAAATTTGTTGATTGTCATTGGTTATGAACATTTAGTGTATCTTAGATTCTTCATTGTCTAAAAATGAATTTATCAAATGCTAAAAATTAATTTATAAAAGTTTATTTAATAAAAATTAATTTCATAAAAGTCATTTGTTGTAACAAAATTTGTGTTTAAGGTATATTTTTTTAAAAAAAGTCAGTCTAATAAATTATATGTTTTTAAATGTATAATTATTAAAAAGAATGTTGATTACAATGATTTATAATTTTTTTATAAAAATAAAATATATTAGAAATGTTTGAAGAATGTTAATAAAATTTTAAATAATATAAATTTATATGTTAAATAATAAAAAAATATGAAGTTGGATATATATATATATATAATGACCAAAATTCATACAAATATTTCAAAGCTTCATTGGTGTATTTACCTATTATGTCCTATATAAAATGCCAATTACTGGTGCTATTTATTTTTTCCATATTATTATAAACTAATAATAATAATAATACTCCTAATACCATTAGCCAACAAAAATACTATTTTTTTAGTGGGGGGGACTTGGAAGTAAATGCATACCCATAATCTAAAATGTGAGTTTGAAAAGCTAGCAAGAGTTACTTTGGTTAAATCCACTTCCAACAAAATTCCAAAAATACTTTGATAATCTATTTTTATTTTATATTTTTTTCTCAAAGAACTTTAAATTTTAACAAAAAACACTTTACAAAAGTTATTAGTTACCCATATATATTCTTAGGATGTGTTTGGTTGGAAAGAGAGGAGGAGAGTGAAGCCCTCCCCTCCTTTGGTTAGGAGGAGGGGAGGGAAAATTTTTACCTCCCTCCCCTCTAAATTAGGGGGGAGCTCCCTTCCCCTCCTTTTCCCTTCCCTCCTCTCTCCTCACCTCTCCTTTCCTTTTTTTTCTCTCCTCTTAAATTAAATAGACTCTTAATTAAGTTGTGATGTCAAAACTAATTTCACAATCATATTCACAAAAATATTTAGTTTATCAAAAATTTTGAAAAAAGTCAATCTAGTAAAAATTACTCATTAGTTATTACAATGAAATGTGTATTTAGATTTCTTTTTTGTAATAAAGAAGATATTTTTAAAAAAGTTAGTTTAGTAAAAAAATTTAACTGTTTGCGTGTGCATTTGTAATAAAGAAGAGATTTTTAAAAAGCAAGTAAAAATTAGTAAATTGATGACTTTACTTCTCACTTTTAGAAAGTTATTTTTTAACTGTTTGCGTGTGCATTTGTATATCAAAAAAGACTTCTTAGGAGCTCATTCAAATAAGATTTGAAAATAAATTTGAGGAGTTGACAAATTCATAGTTTTTGAAACTAAAAATGAGGGTAAATATGGAGAAAACTAGCTTTAAAAAAATTGTCCAAACACAGATCCTATTACAAAAAATTCACTTTTACTAAATAGAATTTTGCCAAATAAACTTTTAATTTGGCACGGTTTTTTCTTTTTATGTTGGAAAAAATTTTGCCCAATATATTGTCTTTTAGAAAAATATCAATTAAGGACCACTAGAGCATAGTTATATCAGTTAAAAACTAATAGATTCTAAAAATTTATTACAATCCCTTAATCCTTAACTGATGTTAATTTTTTATGTAAAACAATTAAGTTGCTCCTGAAATATAAAATAATAAAAAAAGTTACTATCATTGTCACTTGCATTGGCCACCGGACCACTATCGAAGCCCTTGCCTTTAGAGAGGTCATCGTGGCCAGTCACCAAAGCTTTAACACCAGTGACACTTTTTTTAAAAAAATTCGTAAATGCGACCAAGGGGGTTTGATTCCACAAACCTTTGTCCACCTAAAAATCTTAATAGTTATTAGAGGCAAAAATAAGGGTCAAGCATGGAAGGCAGAGTTTGGAGTCTTTGTTTAAATAAAGATTCGAGCTTTAAAAATTATTTTTTAAAAGTAACTGGGTTTGAAAGCATGACCTTAATAAACTCTATAAAAAAGGGGCTCGAACTCGAGTAGCCCTTTATGCCTTATTATGTCATTATTGATTTTTTTTTTAGTAAAACACACGTTTGAAGCCAAAACCTACTCGCCTAAAGTCTTAAACCTAAACGCATTATAATATTATTAATTTTAATTTATTTTAAAATTAATTTAATGTAATTTAATAAATATCAATTTTATAGTATAAAATTTTTTATATTCTTTATTTTTCTATAATTATTATATTTGTGTATTTATAAAAAAACTATTTTTTAACCAAAATTTAAATTTTATTACTAGGTTTCTATGTTGTTTAATTTCTAAAAGATCATGAGGATTTTTATTTTTTTAATTTTAAAATATTTTAATTAATTTGTAGTGCTTAATTTTATTTTTATTTTTTTAAATTTTTTCAGACCATGGCTGGGGGCTCAGCCTTGAGCCCTTCAAATAAAAGTCGGGCCTCAAAAAATGAGTAAAAAATGAAAAATTGAACTTAAAGGCTTAAGCCCTTATTGGCCGAGCCCTCCCATTTCCTAACTCTAATTAGTTATTAAGTCACTAAATCCATTTAATTATATAAGACAAGAGCGCGCGCGCGCTAGTTATAACACAATGGTGTGTTATTAATTTTAAAATGAGACTTATTATTTTATTAATATTACTTGTTAATCTGATATGGTCAATTGTAAATTAAGAACTTTAAAATTTCATGCATTTTATTTATTAAAGTCTGAAAATATTATTATTAATTATGAAATATTTATTGTTAAAACGTGAATGGGTACTTCTTATGAATGACCAATACTTGTATAATTAAGTCTATTCTATCAGCTTTTTGTTAAAACACAAATGATTTGTTGTTAGTTTTGAAAAATTTATTGTTAAAACCCAAATAGATGTTTATTGATAAAGGGCTAATATTGGTATAATTAAACCTATCTTATCTACTTTTTTTAATTTCTTAAAGCCTAAATAAATTGTTATTAATTATGAATGCATTGTCATGGAAATCAGAATGAATACTTACTGTTAATGACTAAAAGCATAGATCTAATAGAATAAGTGTATGAACAACAAGCTATTTCAATTTTAACAACAACACATTTAAAATTAACAACAATTTATTTGAGATTTAATATATTAGAAATAAGAGATGTGATGGACTTAATTATACAAGTGTTAATTTTTCATTGACAAGTAGCCATTCATATTTTGATAACAACTCATTCAAAATTAACAATAATCTATTCGAGTTTTACTAAGTTAGAAAAATTAATAAGATGAGGTTAATTATATAAATATAAGTCTTTCGTCAACAAATATCCAATTAAATTTTAACAACAACTTATTCAAAATAAACAAAAATCCATTCAGTCTTTAACAAGTTAAAAAAATTGAAAATAGTTTAATGGTATAAGTGTTAATGAAGATGGTTTAATGGTATAAGTGTTAATTCTTCATCAACAAGTATCCATTCAAATTTTTTACAACAATGCATTTGAATTTTAACAAGTTAAAAAAACAGATAAGATATGCTTAATTGTATAAGTGTTATTCCTTTATCAAAAAGTATCTATTCAAATTTTAATAACAACTCTTTTAAAATTAATAACAATTTATTTGTACTATAACAAAAAGGTAATAGGATAGGCTTAATTATATAAGTATTAATTATTCATCAACAAGTATCCATTCACATTTTGATAATAATATTTTTTCATAATTAACAATAATACATTTAGATTTTAATAAGTAAAATATATAAAATTTTAAAACTCTCAATTTATAATTGATCATATTAAATTAATAATTTATATTAATAAAATAATAAGTATCATTTGTGAATTAATAATATAACTTTATGTTATAATATAAAAGTTATTTAGAAGCTTTGATGGCTACATATATTTATTTATTTTTATATATATAATTAAATGACCTCAGTGATTAATGGATTGTAGAATCAAACCCCCTAACCACATTTATCAATTTAAAAAAATGATATCACCATTGTCAGCGCTTTGGTAACCTGCTATCAGTAACCTCGTCGGTGGCAAAATAATGGAGGTGACTAATTTTTTTTATTATTTTAAATGTTAAAAATAATTTAATCATTATACATAAAAAAATCAATATCAGCTAAAAGCCTGGGAGGTCCGTGAAACATCATAATGACATAATCGTGCTGATATAAATACGCTACAATGGTCTAGATTGATAGCCTCATCTGTTTGTCACTATTACAAACTTGCTTTTTATTAATTTCTTGCAGGCCAAAGCATTGGCGCGATAGAGCTCGTGTTCAAGTGTGGCTGCCGGAGTTGCTCAGTGTCGTTCTACGCTTGCCGTCGCTTTCTTCCAGTCGGTGGGTTATGCCGCTGATCGAGCTCCACCCTCTCCTCTCCTAATCTTCTTTTGTTTCAGCATTAGATAAGGGGCTTGTCATTCATGCAAATTACAGCTCTTTCTCTTCTTCTTTCTTTGTGAAATTTGTTTTTCTAATTCCCTTTACCTTCCTTTTCTGCAACCATTGAGTCTATTTTCTGTAACTATTTAGACCTATTTCAAAATCTTTATGTGCCAATTATAAACCCAAAACAGGGGAGAATAGGGATTTGGTGTTGGTCGAAACTCAAGGAATTAGGACCCTCCCTTCTTTGTTAGCTTTTAGTCAACTTGAAAGTGGAAATTAATCTGGTTATTGAATATGATGATTTAAAAGTGTTTGATGGGTGTTTGGATTTTTTTTTTTTAATAAAATAGGGACTTATGTCTTATTAAGCTTACCCTTATGTTTGGGTTGGCTAGTGCAGATTAACTGTTTGTTAAAAGGGCTCTAGAAGAAAATTTATGTATATTTGGTAGTCATTGATAGTAGTCTCAATTTGGTTTAAACTATTTTCGCAACACTTAAATTCTATGTTAATACATAAAGATTTCAAAATATGGTATTTAAACTTGTTAGAGTGATTAGTTAAGGGTTGAGAATATGAAAAGGGAAGCTTGTTTGTTTAAATGGAAGGATTTGGATGGTTATATTGCATCAGCTGTCTTATAGTAGCATGCAAAGGTTGGGTGTACTTTCTCTGTTGACTAATTTCGATCTTGAATTGAATCAATGGTATTGGAAAGAAGTTAAATGAGAAGAAAATTGGAGTGAAGTCTGGCTATTATGAAAAGGCCTTGTTGGACAAGAAAAGGAATTTGATCTCTTCTTTGAGTGTAAATTTGAGAAAAGATATAGCACAGTTGAGTAGATAATTCATAATTTTGACTATTATAACTTTCTCTGTCTTGGAAAGGGGTTAATCATAGTTCTTTCTTTTGACATGAAGGCATTGATAGGGAGAGTTTCCAAAGAGGATCATTAAAGAACACATGCCAAGTGACCATGATACATACCTAGACTTTTATTTTTTTTCCTTGAAGAATGCTATAGCTGTTTACAAATGTTAGTAGCATGTCATCATAAAGGGATTTAGCATGAATTTGGTCTGTCTCTTCATTTGGAATTGATTTAAATTATTCTTTGAGTGTGATGCCCAATTATTATGCTTAGTATTGTATTGTATTGCAAAGATGATTTTTGGAAGCTCTTTATGAATGAAAAGGAGAATTGGTTTAAACTGTTGAATTAAGTAACCCTTTAGGCTTACATGCATGACTACCTTGCCTTGATTTTCATAAGTATTTGAATAATTGATGTACAATGTTCATGTCCATACAAGCTATGAATATGAGTCTATTTTGTGGATTAAAATTCTTGAAATACACAAAAAGCTACAAGAGAAGTTGATAACAAACAGTTGTAATGGAAATTCTGTTTTGATTTTTCCACCTTTGTTTGTTAAAAAATCTTGTTTGTGTGTGCGTGTGTGCGTGTGTGTTTTTTTTTTTTTTTGCGTGCATGAAGTCTGTGGGAGGAAGCTTGAAATATGGATTATGAATATGTTGTAGAATCTTTTACAAGATCAAATTTATAATATAAGAGAGTCAGTTTCTTTGATTTTGAACACTGATGGAGGGACTTAACACAAAATACTTGTTATTTGTGGCCCGCATGCTGTGCTTGTTGTTAGGTTTGCTAGACATGCTTGTTATTTCATGGTGTGCAAGCTATGCTTGTTACTTGTGTGTGAGCCACACTTGTTTTTCATCATGTGTGAGCTACTCTTATTATTTGTGGTCTGTATTCTATAAACCATGGATGATTGGTGACTTACCCATATGGGTAGTGTGCCCATAATGGATATCTCGTTCTATGTTGGTCCCTCTAAGGAAATGACCTTTCAATTCAAGAAAATGTTTTATCATTATTTCTTATTATTGAAAAGAAAGTCTGATGTTAATTCTTTTGAGTTCAACTTACAATTACTGTTTCAGTTTCTACTTTTGTTAAATACAAGCAAGGGTATAATAAGTTTGGAAATATATGTTTTGCACATTTGTTAAGGATGATATTTATCCCTGTTGTTTTGTTAGTATTGTGTCAGTAAACTTGCATCCATCCTTAGTTTCAATGTTTTATAGATTTGAATTATTGAGGTATGACTTTCTTAGCTTGAGAAAACTGATTATGATTCAATATTTATTTATCTGCTCTTTAGTTATTTTAGTAATGAATCATGTTATATGACTTTATATCCTCACTAATTATTTGTATTTCAGATAGTGGAAATGAACTTACCCCTTCATCTGCATTGTACAATGCTATTTGGAAATAACAACACAAAATGTTAGGTGCGTCAATAGTGGATCTACGACTTAAGATTCCAAATTAAAAGCAAAATATGGGAGGCCAACACAAATAGGCATTTGAAGACCAACATGAGCTTTTTAAACCTGGCCCCTGCAATGGGAAACCCAAAATTTTGTTGGAATTCAATTTCCAATGACAGTGATCACATCCTTCGCAGGAACCTCATCTCAATGCTTCAGAATAGCAAAGACATGAATCATGCCCGATCAATTCATGCCAAAATCATAAGGAAAGGAATCTTTCAAGATCCTTTCCTTGTCTTTGAACTTGTCCGACTTTACTGTAAAATCAATTCCATTGATTATGCCACAAAGGTCTTTCACCACAGTGAAAACCCTAATGTGTACCTCTACACTGCTCTTATTGATGGTTTGGTTTCCCTCGGTTTCTTCACAGATGCTCTTAACTTGTATGCTCAAATGATCAACCAGTTGATTTTTCCTGATGAGTATGTGATCACTTCAGTCTTGAAAGCTTGTGCTCTTCTGCTTGCTCTAGGCTATGGAAAAGGAGTTCATTGTCAGGTTTTGAAATTTGGGCTGAGTTTAAACCGATCAATAGCATTAAAGCTTATGGGACTATATGGGAAATGTGGTAGATTGGAAGATGCTCGGAACTTGTTTGATAAAATGTCTGAGCGTGATGTTGTTGCATGCACACTTATGATAACTTGCTATTTCGATCACGGGCTAACTCAAGAGGCAATGGCTTTATTTAGTAAACTGCAATCGAGTGACACGGTCTATTGGACAGCAATGATAGATGGGTTGGTGAAGAATGGGGAGTTAACTAGGGCTTTGGAGATATTCAGAGAAATGCAAGAAAATAATGTGAAGCCTAATGAAGTCACCATTGTTTGTGTTTTATCTGCTTGTATGCAGCTGGGTGCTTTAGAGTTGGGTCGATGGGTACACATGTACATGAGCAAATGCAATATCAAGCTAAATCAATTCATTGGTGGTGCTCTAATCAATATGTATTCAAGGTGTGGTGATATTGATGCAGCACAGTCATTGTTCAAAATGCTGAAGGTGAGAGACCTGACCACTTACAATTCCATGATTGTAGGGTTAGCTATGCATGGAAAGAGCATTGAGGCAATTGGATTGTTTAGAGAAATGATAAAGCGACGACTTGTACCGAATAGCATCACCTTTGTTGGCGTCTTGAATGCTTGCAGCCATGGAGGTTTGGTGGAGTTGGGTTATGAGATATTTCAATCAATGGAAACAGAATATCGGATTGAACCACAAGTACAACACTATGGCTGCATGGTTGACTTACTTGCTAGGGTAGGTAGGCTTGAAGAAGCTTATGATTTCATTGGCAAAATGGGAGTGCATCCTGATGACAGAATGCTCTGTGCTTTGTTAAGTGCTTGTAAAATTCATAGAAATGCCAAGATTGGAGATCATGTTGCGAAATTGTTGAGTGAGTGTAATTCTATAGAGTCTGGATCCTACATAATGTTATCAAACTTTTATGCTTCATCAGGAAGATGGAATTATGCTGCAAAACTGAGAAAGAAGATGGAGAAGGGAGGAATCTTGAAGGAACCAGGTTGTAGTTCCATTGAAGTCAATAGTGTCATTTATGAATTCTTTTCAGGAGACCTAAGACACCCTCAAAGGAAAAGAATCTATGAAAAGCTAGAGGAGTTGAACTATTTGACAAGGTTGGAAGGATATATACCTGCAACAAAATTGGCTTTACATGATGTTGATGATAAGCAGAAAGAGTGGGCTTTGGCTGTGCATAGTGAGAAGCTTGCAATATGCTATGGACTAATCTCAACTGAGCCATGCACGACATTAAGAATCATGAAAAATATAAGGATTTGCAATGACTGCCATTCAATGATCAAGCTCATAGCGAAAATTACTGGCAGGAAAATTGTGGTGAGGGATCGCAATAGATTCCACCATTTTGAAAATGGGGTTTGTTCTTGTAAGGATTATTGGTGAGAGGGAAACAGAAGAGTGACACTTAGGCCTTGTTTAGTACAAGGCATTGAATTTGAAGGGATTGAGAATGGAAATGGGAATGGGAATGGGAATGGGCATAAGATTGGGAGTGGGAATAAGTTTTAAAATAATATTTGATATGTCGTGTTATCAATTATCAATATGACTGGGGGCTTGGGGGCATGGGATATCCTGGCCACCTCTATCATTGGGCATGGAGGAGGAAGGACAAGTGAGGGTAGGGGGGGTGACAAAGGGAATGAGGTAAGGGCAGCTTGGTATGAAATTTCCAATCACACAACTGATTTTCCAATACTAAGAGTGGTATATTGGGTATCTCATGTAAGTTGGGATTGGTATTAGGATTGAAATGCTCAATATCATGTACCAAGCATCAAAATGTGATACCACCCAATCCCAGATCTAACCCTCCAAACAGGGCCTAATATTCAGACACAATTCATGCAACCTTGAAACATTTGTTATCATAAAATCAGTAATTTGACTGATTTCCATGATCATTTTTGCCAAACAAAAGAGAAGATATGTCATTTAACTTTTGAAAATTATAATCCCCTACAATTTAATTCTTAATTCATTTCTATCTGAAAGTATTTGAAGAGTGCATTTACTTAAGTGTATATTTCTTTTAAGATAAATACTGTGTATAAAAGGATTGATACATAGCTAGTTACACATGTTGAATAGCAAGTTGCACATTGGGGAAGTTATTCACTAGTGAGGGTGGGTGAATGCACCCCTTCACTTTGAAAAAAATTATAAGTTTTATATGTAAATTTTGCAACTTTGCACCATCTATACTTGAGGTTTTTCACCCTCTAGATTAAATAAAAATATTTGGTCTTAAAAATTTATTAGATATGTAATATTTTAATAATAAATATAAAATATAAAGAATATATTTTATATAAAAGATCATATCAACCTATTTAATATATTTTTTTAAATGACAAGTAATCTACTTATATTATTACAATTTTAGTCCTAATGTAATTATATTATTTTAAATAAAATTATTAATTTTTAAATTAAATTATGTTGCATCCCTTGACTTCAAGTTACACATGTTGAAGAAGTGAATAAATTTTGTGAGAAATCTGATAAGAGTTATATCATTCTAAAAAGATTGATATTGGCTCATCTTCAATCAATTGGAAGGAATATATACCTAGAACTCAAGACGAAGACTATAAGCATTGAGATTCCATTACTTTCCATTACTTCTTGAGGTAGTGTGGGACTCTGTCAAGAATTAATCAAGGAGTTGAACACGATAGTGAGAATTGATTTCATGCTGTAAAAGAAGTTGAACACCTTTACGCATAGAAAGGCGAATAACATCACCGACCCTTTAATTAGTTTTGGTCATGCTTTAATAGATAATTTTTGTATCTTTATAATCATAAGCCATCTTTCATTGGAGATGGAATATGATGAAAGAGTTTTGTTTTTAGTTGTCTTTGTGTTTGCTCTGTCCTAGTAGTTTTCTTTATTGTATGATTCTTTTCTGAATTAAATGAAGTTCAGTTCTTATTCTCTAGAGAAGAAAAGAAGTTAAACACGACGGAAATTGAGGGTGAAGGTGTTAAAAAAAAAAATTAATGTCAAATTTTATAGTGGAACGTGGCTTGATGTCTTGATCTATGTAACTTTTCTTTGACAAATATACATAGTAAATTCAAATCAATTCAAATAAACTCAACCAAAAATCATGGAATGTGGGTTCAAGGATTTACGATTTTTTTTTAATATAGGGGAAATTATGGGAAAAGACCTAGAGAAAATAATATTTATTGTTGAAGATCTTAAAAATATCAATCATCTAGAAGGACCAAATGCCAAAATATAAAATGAAAAATACTAAATTGTTCCTACTTCCCAATCAAATTTCCTACATTTCTTCTAACCACATCTCTAAAACCACTAAAATTTATTATTAAAGGATCATAAAATTAAAATTAGGATAAACAACAATGTTATTGTAAATAATGATTATTATAACCGTTAATATTAAGTCTGTTAATATTGCCTTGAAAATTTTATAGTTGACAATTGAAGTTCATGGCATTCTACCCAATTCAATCATCTCAAGACTTCGATGAAAGCAAATGAAAAAAAAAAAAGATGCAAATCCTTGATAAAATAATATTGCTATTTATCTGTTGTGATTTTCATCCCTTACTGGCTCCCCCTCTTTGTTTTATTATATATGTGAACCTGAACTTGAATTACTAGCATTATTTTTTTTAGCAAAATTATCAACCATTTGTTTTACTTTCTCATAGAAATAGGTGTCACTCAAGTCTCAAACAAATGTATTTTTATTTATGTTATTCACTACTTCTAGTAACTGTCAAATACGTGAGATGTGGTTAGAGGGAATGTGGGAGATTTGATTAGGAAGCAGGAGCAATTTAGTATTTTAATTTTATATTTTGGTATTAATTTGATCCTTCTAAATAATTACTATTTTTAGGATCCTCTCTAATAAGTATTATTTTCTCCAAGTTCTTTGTTATAATTTTCCCTTTAATATAAATTCAAATCAGTTAAAAATTTAAAATAAATTTAAATAAAGATCATGGGTTTTGTGGTTAGGAAGTTTAAAAAATTGTAATAGTATCTCTGAAATGGATTTCCCAGATAATCCGTAAATAAAGGGAGGATTCGCGGGTTTAGGAAGTTATAATTGTCTAAACACTAAACTTATAAAATATAAATTAGTTTTTTAAAATCTAAATTATATCAATCTAAGTTCCATAAAATTGCATAATTTAAATATATATTTATATAAATTATATAAAATCTAAAATGTAAAATATGAAATTTAAAATCTAAATTATCACTGAATTTTGAGTGAATTATGAAGGCAAAAGGTTATTAGAATGAAAGAATAATTAAAAAATAAACCACGTTGACCTCTCTTTTATTACGGCGACCTCCTTTTTATTTTTAAAACATATGCTTTAGTTCAATTCTTAACATTGTTAAAAGAATTTTGTTAAAAATTATAAAAAATAATTAAATTTTTATTTGTAATTGTGTTAAAGAATTAAAATCATTAACTTACCCTACAATCTAATTGTCTTTCTTCTCTCACAAATAATTAAGTAAAAAATATTTAAATAAATAATTTTAAAATATTATATTAAAATTATAAAGAAACGTAAATTATGTTGATTAATTTATTTCTTATTATATTTAATTCTTATTTTATTTAGTCTTTTCATATACGTGCTTGAAATATTATTTTAACCAACTTATATATTTAAATTAAAAAAAATATTAAATAAATAATTTTGCATAACTAAAAAATTTAAAATATAATTAAAAGGGTAAAAAATGGTAGCTTGAGCATGATTTTTATATAACTTCTATGTTTAAAAGGGGTATTTTGGTTTAGAATATGTGACTTAATGAGTAATTAATAGATGAGTAATTAATAGTTGGGTGAATGAAAATAAAATCTTACAAAAAAAAAAAAGAGACACGCGTGTGTATTTCGTAACTATTGATTTTAGAGAATATTCATATAATTTTTTTTGTTAAAGTATATTTTTAATCCTCTAACTTTATATAAAATTTTAATTTAATTTTTTAATTTTAAAAAATATCTTTCTAATCCTTTAACCCTAACATCACTAATTTCAAATGATTTTTTTGTGCCAATCATTGTTATTTAACAAAAATTAAACTTGATATATCAATATTTAAGAATGCTTTGTCAATATTGAAAAGTTTAATATAAAAATTTATTAGAATAAAACTAACAGTGTTAGGATTAAAAAATTAAAAAGACACTTTATAAAATTAAAAAATTAAAATGAAACGTTGTATAAAGTTAAAGATCTAAATTATGCTCTAGTCATTTTTTGTAAAAGCGAATGTATTTGTAATTAAGGTAAAACAAAGGAGATGTCAATATATTTTATTCTGATTTAAATAACTAACTGTATTTAAATCTAAATTTTATAATCAATTCAAATTGATTCTAATTAATTAAAAGAGAGATGATTGTATTAAATTATAAAATTTGATTATATGTATGAATTAAAAATTAATTCCCAACCTGAATTCCGCATGAATCATGAAGTTAGGCGGTTATTAGAGTAAGAGACTAATGTAAATAATTATCTGTAATTAAATCCAAATCTCAACTTTATAATCAATTCAAATTGATTTGAATTAATTATAAAAATAGGGATAATTGTATTAGATTATAAAATTCAATTATATGTATGAATTAAAAAAATGGCAAATCAAATCCTACACAGATCATGAAGTTAGGAAGTTGCTAGAATGATGGAATACTCCGAGTAACTAACCGCAATTACCTTTATGGGATTAGGAAGTCATTAAACCATAGGATGAGGAAGTTGTTAGAATGAAAGAAAAGAAATAAATTATATTCACAAATAAAAAATAATTTTGTAAAAAGAATCCCAGTGGCTTTATAGAATTGAAGCATTTGAAGAAAATAAAAATTATCATCCATATTTGATAAAGACGTGTTTGTTATTTTTTTATTTATATATATATATATATATATAATATAAATAGAGTATGTGTTTGAACCCGCTACAGATCAAACTGGCTAGCCCAGCCCAATATTGTACTAGGTTCAATTGGGCTGTAGAGTTTGAACCTTTGATGTTTTATGAGGACCGGTTCGGGTCTTTAGTTAATCGGCCCAACCAAAACCGGTCTATGCGTACAGTTTACCCTAATAATCAAGTGTAAAAGATTCGGTTTCAAGTTCCATAGATTCGGATCCACTTTTCTGATCCGGAGGAAAAAAAGGGGGTCCCTCCCCTTCAGGAATTAATTAATTATCAAAGAGGGGCCAAATACCAGGTTTAATGATTTGGTGGGATCCACAAACATTGTGGTTGCCGAACTGCTGCTCCTTTCATTAAGACTAAATGGAACTTAACATGATTTGGGGAATGAAAAAAGATTAAAGTGGTCTGTCTCCCTGTCTGTCAGTCTCTATCACACACAGAAAACAAAAAGCAGACCGTAAATATGCAGCCATCACATGGTCCAACTAATCCCTTTTTGACATTATTGACCAATTTTAGCAGATATGCACACATATCTCATTATTACAAAATCCTTGAAAACAAAAACAAAGCAAAAAAGTTGCGTCGATCGGATATATATTGACTTTCTTATATCAAAACCTTGGCTCATAAACACAACAGTACTTACATTCCACTTTCTTTCATGTTTGACGGTAGTATCTCTAAATATTAGAATTCAAATGGAGAACCGGATGTGACAATGTGGTTGATAGTTTTTATCTTCATCACATTTCAACAATGAATCATATATTGTCGGTTCACAAATATTGAGCTGTAAACAAATGATTTGATCATGAAGAAAATCTTGCTATTGATTCCATAGCTTCCACTCTCGTATTGGCAGCTTCTTTTCTTGGAGGTTCCTTTAAAGTTAGGATCTGTTTGATTTCATGTTAAAAATCACCAAAATCGTTTTTAGTGAAAGCAAAATAATGTTATCAGTAAGTATAATTAGCTCTCAGAAAAATCTGCTCCTGAGATAGTCTCTGCAGAATCTGCAGTTTCAAAGCATTCATAAGATCATGTTCAGACGTATCAACGTTGCGTGTAAACCTTTGACAACCACATCATCATCGACAACAATAATAACAAATTTTATTTCACCAAATAGGATCAACTACATAGATTGCAAGATAGTATTATGCTATATCAATCATGCAAACCATAAAATTACAATAATTTTTCCTCATTACCAGGTTTTCAGACAAGATGTAATAATTGCCCACCTATAAATATATATACATATATGTAAATAACTGAATAATGAAATGAACAAGATGATTTGGTTTTTGCCATAACTAGGCCCCGAAAGCCTCTTTCTTATAAGAACTATGTGTAAATGAAGTCAAATAAACTGAATAGAAATTACAAAAACCAAAGAGAAAATGAAATAGGCTCATTAATTCACTCATGCATTATGCTGCAAATGCCTACTCATCACATCTATAGAACTGCACCCTCAATCGGATAATCTTCGAGTTTCAAAGGGATTGAATACATGGTGCTTTGTAATGATTTTGGAGGGAGATGATGAAGATGATAATCTACAAAAATCTTATTGCTTCCCCTATTTGTGTGGATCCAGATGAGGGTATAGTCCCAAAATGTGCTCAGGCATGAAGTCATGCCTTGTCAAGATCCCAACAATTGGAGGTCTCTGCAAAAAAGTTTAAATACAAATATCACTCCAAACCAATATAGATGCTAAAGCTAGCGTAACATACAATATTATTATTTTCATCTCGACTGAGTGTTTATCGATTTAAACCACTTGATGTATTAAGTTATTCATTTCAGCGATTAAAATAAATTTTGAACAGGTCTTCCATAATCGACTTAACTCCAGTTAAAGTGCCTCTATGACAAGTGATCAAGGTTTTAAAAACATTTGAAACCTTTAGTGCAGTGTCAAGTGCATAGGAGAGACTTACTGCAGGTGTCTTTGGCACTACCAACAAGTGCCTGAGGCCAAGCTCCCGGAAAAGGACCGCAGCTTTCGCTAGAGACATCGATTCGACTACTGTATATGGTGAAGTATTGGTAATTGGATGGAGATCAACATACATCTCCACCTCCTCCTCTGAAATGTCCAAATCATCAAGCTTGAGCCCCTTTCCTAACCCTGGCTTTGCAAAATCACGTGCTTTGAAGTTCCTCAAAATCGCAGACCCTGTCATCACCTTCTGCTTTGTGAACTTCTTCCTCTTAAGAAGCACAAGCAGATGCGACCTTAAAACCAACCCACACAACTCAGGAGCAGCCGAGAAAGGAGGTTCGTCAATCACAGGAAAACCATGGTGGCCAGTAATCCTCAAAGCATGGATGATATTCCCCACCTTTTCAACCCCAGAAAAAGTAATCAGAGGGCCAGAAAACAACATCACTTGCGACTAAATGCCTCATGTATGGTTCAGCATGTGCTTCCATATAAGGCAGCCCCTTCATTTTAACCATCTGATCATATACACCTTTATGAAGCTATCAGCCACAGTCTTTGAAACAAGAAGAACCAGCATTACCAGTGGGAGCATTAGGAGGTCATTAGTGAGTTCAAGGAGTATGACACAAATAGAAACAGTCATTCTCATGGTACCACCGAGGAAGGATGCAGCTCCGAGGAGGGCAAACAATCCAACATCGAGTACAGTGAATGGACTTAAAAGACTGCCAGCAAGGCGCCCATAAGAGGCCCCGGCAAGTATGACAGGGATAAATAGTCCAGAGGGAACAGCAATTCCATAAGTGATGATTCCACGGAAGTATATTGCAACAAAGAAGATTAGAAGTGTAGAAGATGAAAATTTTTGTCAGAGCCGCCTATAAGGAGGTTGCGGATGGCATCATCATTAGTAGTGAAAAAGAGAGAAGCAAGGTCATTGTAATGGTTAGGAGGACATTGGTAATTCTTGTAGTGGCCAGAGCGACCTACAGTGGGACACTGATCCTCCAAGTTAGGAGGACAAGGGATGCAATTTGATAGCCATGGAAGACCATACGAACAACAAGAGGTCAAAAAGGAGATCGTGACAACAAGTACAATTTAAATACAGGGCCCCTCCTGCAACCCATAACGCTACCAATCAGCAACCAACAAAAGAATAAATAAACCAGATTACAAAATAATACAGAAAAAAGCTATGATATCTTGATACAATCAAATAATAAAAGTATATAATCCATACAAATGATCTTCTTTATGGTACCATTCTATACATGCATATGTAATGAAGGAGCCTTCTATTAAGATATGAACTGTATGATTCCTAACACTCTAAGGTATATTAGATTAAGGAAAATGAAAAAGGGAAGGAAAGTGAAAATTTAACCCAGATATTTCCCTTGTTTTAGAAATATAAAAATTTTCCCTGTAGATGAAATTTTAGAAAAGGAGGGAAAAACCGATTATGTTTAGAAAATGTTGGAATAAAAATTTCCCTTGCCCCCCCCTCTCCTCCCCTTACAAACATGCGTAAATGATTTCACAATGCATGCAGCTGGGCTGGTATTCATAGTTTACTGGCATTGACAAGGCAAATCTACCTTGAACTCTCAACATTGAGCACCCTACCGGAACGGATTCAATGAGAATACTGTCAACTTGAATTACCTCAGATAACAACAATAATATAGTATTACACTTTAAGATCAACTTCTTCCTTTTATCCAATGTTATTATAGATATATACATGAAATTAATCAGCCCTTGACATGGTGTCAGGACTTCAATGTAGAAAGGGCTTTTGATTGCATACTCATTGATGATGCTATAAGTGCGAAAGGACCTTGTCCACAAGATAATTGTAAAGGCTTCCAAAAATGCCTCCAACGATTCCCAGAATACAACTGCCAGAAGGTCAAGAGTGCTGTACGCAGGCTCGCTCATTAACATCAAACATTATCAACCCGCCTTCCCCAAAAGACCACAGTTTCCACCCCGACACAAGTCCATGAAACTTCTTAGCACTACTGCTACTATTGCCGTTGTAAAGAAAGTACGCCACAGAAGGGCACTCCTCCACCTTAAAAAAAAAAAAATCAAATCAAATAAAGTAAACTTGATCACAAGAAAAAAAGAATTAAGACGTTAACATTTCTGCATTGCTTTCAGCAACAGCTGTTAACGTAAGTTATCCTATGTCAATTATTTTGCATGGAAAATCTATATGCAAAATTATATGCCTAGATTCTTATTGATGGAGAGACGGAGATAACCATGAAAGCTGCTTCTTCAAGTGCAAAAAGGACACCACCAACTGGAGCTCGGAAGGCAGCAGCAACCCCCTGCAGCTGCACCACATGTGATCAAATCCCTTCGATCTCGATCATTTTTAAAGAACCTCAGCATTTCCATGTCAGTCGATACTTTTGAGAACCACCTTGTCCGAGTAAATTGGCTATGCAAGCACCAGTATGTACCATAGGTCCTTCCTTACCAACAACAACCCCGCAGAAACACCAAAAATTGAACCAAAGATCTGCAGATTTTCAAACCATGTCTATGTCAATAAAAACCAACTATTTTTCAGTAGCCACTCCACACCCTTTCCCTACCATTCGTTGGAAGAAGAAGTACTCAAAATCCTAACAAAAAGATTTACATATTAATGAGATGACCCAGCCCTAAACCTCAATATTCCCCAATGCTAGAAAAATTTTACAGCTGTAGTTTCTGGTTTTTAAAGTGGATGAGGCATTTGCAATTGACAAATTTGAAAAGGAAGAATTACATTCTCCCCTGAAACATTCCAAATCAATCATAAACCTTCATTCAATAGCTTAAACTTTTGTGTGAAAATGGTCCTTTACACGTTGATTAGGAAGAAAAGAGAGTCAGATCTAGCATCTTGATAAGAAGTAACGAAGCTGCAAATCATCATGAACAGAACACATGAGATTCACATACATGCAATTTCATATCGATAGTTCACCAACTAACCTTTACAAAGAGGGTACTTGGAGCCAATATAGAAGGGGCATCTATACCATTGAGGTAGGCCTTCACCTCAGTATGCCAGATCCAGCTGCTGCAGGGGCAATGTAAGCACAGAGGATTGCGGCAGCAACAGCCAAAACCATGTTACAACCGGCAAATGCTGCAAGGCCTGATAATACCTGCACTGGAGTAAGATAATGTTGTAGTTACTCCAAAATATGAAGGTTAATTATATCTGACTATATTGCATGCAAAAGCATGCATGCGTACATGCTTTTAGGTTTTGTAGGGTATCAGAACAAAACTCAAAATATCAACACACAGACCAAAAAAAAAGGAAAAAAGATTAAAGGACAACAAATATCAAATTGTCGTTTTCTTGACCTTCATTTTTCATTTTCATTCATAATCATACACTGTTATGTTAAATTTTGCAGGATTGATCTGCTTAATATTTATTTATTCACACCCCACAGGCAGAGTAAGAATGTAAAGAACGCACAAAATTTATCCTCCTTTTTATCAATGAATATGAATAGATGCTTCTTCAAACTGAACACAAATGGTGAATTTGAAATCTAAAGCTTGGGCTAAATTGAGGATCCTTGAAAGACAACTATATGGTTCAACTTTATAATACACTGTATTTCCCAAGGAAAAATAACAAGTACACTTGAAACCGAGGAAAAGGGAAAAATCAGAAAAAATAAACAAGACTGCATATGATTTATAAGAATTAGGCTTACTTTTCTTTGAGCATGAGATTGTTAGTGAGTAGAAGCTTGAAACCAGCAATGTTCTCACAGCAAGGTTATTGAAAAATCCGACAAGCCCTGTACTTAAACCAATTAGAGATGCAAGAGTCCATTAAGAACAATATATTGGCATATTTCGACTTTCGTTCTAGACCTCCAATCTTGTTTAAATAGATAATTCTCAATCATCCTGCAAGCAAAGAAACAAAAGTGAAGCAGAGTTTATGTAATGATCCATGAAACATGAATTCAAAATAAAATCAATCAGGCTGGTGCTGTTTTAGCTTAATAATTGAAGAAAATCACTCCGAGAATGCAAAAAGCTTTCTCTGACAAACAAAAAGATATATGATCTCGAACTGAAGAACCCCAAAAAAGGAAGCACAGATTGACCACTTTTTTGACTCATTTTTCCATAGAAACATAAAAAAAAAAAAAAAATGGAACTCCATAACAGATGATTGAACGATGATGAAATCAAACTAAAAAGCTCGACGGAAAACCCAAATGGAACCTTTTTTTTTTTTTTTTGGAAATTCAGAGCAAGAGGGGGAAGGA
>NW_026555585.1:0-58565 GCF_029017545.1 Prosopis cineraria | reverse complement strand
TTTCCCTCACTAATTAGTGAGGGATTTAGCGATGAACTGAATTCCTCGCTAATCCCTCGCTAAATATGTTTATATTTAAAAATAATTATGTCATATCACCCCCATGTGTGATGTCAACTTGTGACATGTCATTAACAACCTCATGCTTTGTCAACCACCATGTCACCTACCATCTCATGCCCTATCACCCACTACATGTGCGATAACTCATGACACATCATTGTCTACCTTGCGCCATGTCACTTGTTCTTTACCATATCATATATTCATCATGTTTATGCCAAAGCCAAAGTTTGAACCCTTGACCTCATACCTTTCAAGCTTTATGCTTTCCTTCTTTACCAGTTGAACTGAAAGGCACCTGCAAGCATTATATGATAAATTAAAAAAAATATTATATAATATATATATATTATTTAACTACATAAATATATCAAATAATATATTATAAAAATACACACATATACATATTAAATTTTATTTTCAATTATTAATATGTTAAAAATATTTATATTTTATTTAAATTATTCTTTATATTATATTTTTAATAAAATATTATTTTATTAATGAAAATCAACTTAAAATAAATAAAATATTAAATAATTTTATTATGGATATTTTAGTTAATTTTTAAATTTAATTATTATTTTTAAATGAAATAATTAAATATATAATTAAAAGTCATTATCAAAAGATAATTTTTTTTGTAGTAATTAGGTAGGGATAGAATCCCTCACTAATTATCTTATTTTAAAAAAGGATTGACAGTTTCTCATTATTTTCCTTGCTAATTCTCTTATTTTAGAGAGGGATTGACAGTCCATTGCTAATTTCCTCGCTAATTTTAAATCAAGCTATGAAATCAACATCCCTCACTAAATTCCTTGCTAACTTGATATTTTAGAGAAGAATAGATGATCCCTCACTACATTTCCTCGCTAATTTACATTTTTCTAGTAGTGTATTAACTTTTTCAAAATAGAACACTTTTAAAATTTATAGAAAAATTGATTTAATATTTTTACGCGGAAAAAGCAGAAAAAAACTTGATTTAATACAATGTTTAAAATTTATTAATTTTTTATGAAAATTATTTAGAAAACATAATCTAATTATATGAATTTTGAGTAATACAAATTATGTAACCAAAGTTATGTAATATTTCATAAAAACATATAAGTTTTAATTTTATTTTTCAAAAGAAAAAATCCAAGGATTTTAACCTTGAGGGTAAAACAAAAAAAAACTATAGGGACTAAATTGAGGGAAATTAGAAGGACCGGTAGGTTAATTCTCGCTTTGAAAACCAAGATTTTCATGAAATATGGTACTAATTTTCATTATCTTAAATTCTTCTTCTCAGAGTGAAAAGGAGACGGTGATGCCCCAAAATCAATAGAGTATGTTACATGAATGAAACTGAAAATTCTGAAGCTCAAGCACGTAGGCACTTAAATTTATTGATATATGAAACTTTGGAAGAAGATGAATACAAGCAATTCTTCACACCCAAAGAGTTTCATTGACATTGCTATGATCCTCTCAGGGATGTCACTTTGCATGTACCAGCATGGAGATGGTCATACCTTCCAAGATCTTGATACTAAAAATCATGTAATAATATAATGTCATTACTTTTCCAACTACTATCATCAGAGTGGGTATATGAATTTGCGATCACCATTGCCTTTTATAGGAAGAAAATCTGAAGTAGAACGTTGGACACCATTATCACAATTAACTCACCGGTTTTCCAAAAATAATACCCTCATTTTGGGAAAAATTACAAATGGGGCATGTAAATTCTGCAACTGTGCACCCCCTACTTTTTATATTTTGCATCCTCTAAAATAAATAAAAAATATTTGAGCTCAAAAAATTATTAGATATATAATATTTTAATGATTTAAATTATATATGAAGAGCATATTTACAATAAAGGTCCCTATCAACATGTTCAATATAATTTCTTTTTAAAATGAAAATGATGATTTATCTATTTATGTTATTACAAATTTAGTCCTAACATAAGTATTATTTAAAAATATTAATTTTTTATTAAATTATTTTGCAGCTTCTAGCTCTGGGTCCTGACTTTGCCACTGGTACTGCATTTAACTCGCACAGAGAGAATCGGCTATTTTTAACATTCTCCTTGTGTTGGCTTGTTTATGCATGAGTCACTTTTCCTCCAAGCTCTTCTACTAGTCCAAGACCTCTCATTATTTAGACACTTGGAGCTTCTCTCACTTGGTCAGCGTAGGACTTTCTTTTGACACAAGACAGAACTAGAACAATAATTAGATACGTGAAATCAACAATCAACACTTCCATTTGGTAGAGACTTTCAGCCATATTTACACTTAATTTTTCATTGATTCTTTGCATATGTATTTGGTGACTAATAACCTTATAGCTTTCTTTGATGTAACCTTTCTCGCCCTTTTGTGTGTGGTGGTGAAACCTCCAACTCAGCTTTGGTACCACCGGTCATGCATTTAGCGGTAACTATTCTCAAATTGACTTTAATTTCAATCCTATTTGTAACATCGTTACCAAAGGTAACCTTGACACTAAATCCTCTTCTCTAAATCTAATGATACTTGTTGATTTAAGTGTCAGAGAGCTGGGCATATCTCTATGTCAATACAAGAAGACTATGATTTCTCGAGTAAGGTAGGGATATAAAAGTAAGAGCTTGAATGAATGTGATGATGATGACATCCCACCATTGGAAGATTGTTTTGATGAGATGTTATAATGGCACCTGAGCACTGTGAGCTGCGAGTGGCAAGGCGTGCTCTAAATCTGCAACTAAAAGATCATTACTGCACAAAGAAGGGAAAAAAAAAAAAAAAGAAAGAAATTTTTTACACTGATTCCATAACTGATGTAAAAAGAGAGAGTGTAGCCAGGTTTTTGAACCAATGTGAAAAGCCATCTTTTAACCTCAGTTGAAAAACCAATGTAAAAGCCCATTCAAGAGTTGACAAGTAAAAGGAAGCTAGGGAAGCATTTTCTACACCAGTTGTCCCAAAAACCAGTGGAAAAAGTTACACTTCCTATACCAATTAGTGTTAAAACTAGTGTAAAATTAATGAATTGAATTGAAGCATAATTAATTGCTTTATGTTAGGTAATAATAAAATGAATCGTAGTTACATAAAATGTTAAAAGAATAAGTGATGAACATGAAAAAAAGGTTGAATTTTAGAATCTTAAGTTCTTGAAAGTTTTAATGAATAATTTGAAGTGTTTCAACATATATTTTAACAATAAGATTGTTTAATTTTTTTTATATAATAAGATTGTTTAATTTTAATCACAACAATATGAATTTCATATTAAATAGATATACTTCGTCCACCTACCCTAGCCTCACCTAACAGAAAAAACACCTGAGATTGTGGATGGATCGCGTACTTGAGATAAGCAATCAAGTGGGACCATTGCAACACCTTCGCATTGTCATGTCTCATAAACTTAATATATCTCAAAGGAGATCGCGGCCTCCATTTTATGGTGTGGGGAGACCTAAGGAGCGATACAATGTTACCATGATAGTTAAGGCTAATATCTCTAATTAATCATTATCACAGTAGAATATGTTTAATCATGGTTACAAGAGAAAAGATAGCTCTTTAAAAACGGGATCTCATTCAAAACAAGAAGATCAGAGTGATCAAACAAATGAAAGCAAAAACAAGTAATCTCATTAATGATTATTAGCCAATAACACTGGGACACAATAATCACTTCTATGACCTAGGTATTTTACCACGCTTGACCTCCCATAGCCACAATTCAGCATAACCAATTTTGGGAGTCAATAGCATGTCAAACCATAAACTACACAGGTGGATAACAACATTCAAGTCCACATAAAAATATCACCTACCATATTACTAGCTATATCACCAGTCTCACAAAGTTAAGAGTAACAAAAATGGCTAGACATCCTACAACAATCAACAATATCTCCACACATTAATAAATTCACAATAATATCACTAACCCCAATAATAACACTACCCAAACACAATAATGAATCTAACAATAAAACCACATCATCCATATGATCATTCACTATATATGTTCTAATTCAGAAGCTTTTTGTGAAGCTTTGGTTTGCTAGGGCTTGAATTTTTGTGAAGATTGGGCTAGGATTTAAATATTGGAAGAGATTTTAGCTTCATACTAAGTTTTCCTTCTCCACTTCTTTTCCTCTTGTTCAATGTTTGTGCTGATAGATTTTCTCAATGGGTTTATAAACATTTTGTAGCTAAACCCTTAATTCTAGAATTATTTTGAATCCTTGCATGGATTAAATACTCATTTACCCTTTATGTTTGTGATTAATAATGTGATTATGTTGATTTAATTTTACTTTATGCTTAATGCTTCCAGTTAATTGATCACCAATTAGATTGTTGGATTCACTTAATTGATATTTGAGAGAATTAAGTTAAGTGTAGAATTTAAGTTAGATTGTGTGAAAACTTGAAGTTTGCAAGTTGAATGGTTGGTTGTGTTAATGAGGTAGAAGTGCATTCATTAGCCTCACATAGTCAAATGATTTGCAAAGAAAAGTAATGTTTAATTAGTTAATTAAGATAATAAGAGATTAATCAAACTAAACACTTATTTTGAGACTTGAGAGAGCACTTGTGAGTAATTTAGTATCCTTGATTAGAATAATTCATCATTAAAAGGAAAATATATTGGGGGTTGAATGAGCATTATTGAAGTACAAAGGGCATAAATAATCTTAGGTCAAATTATCTTCAAAAAGTCCCAAATCAATTTCTTTTCAATGTTTTCATATTTTTTTTCACACATTTAATTTATATTTTAAATGCCAATCATACTTTGGATTTTCTTAACTTAATTAAATTTGCAATATTTTTTATTTGACCAAATTTTTAATACAAATATCTAGGAAAATAATACTTTGCTTATTTTGTATTACCGTACACTTGCAAAGTGCAACAATATACTAGGCAGTCCATAGCCTCATCCAACTCACACAGAACTCCCAAAGTTGTACCCACCCACAAATGCTCTTACCTAACAATTTAGATATATGACATAAAATAGCTACATACTTTGAAAACTTTGTAAACTACACTACTAAATTTGCATATACACCTCATAAACAGTAAGTACCGCTAAAAAGAAATAGAATTAACGTCGCCTACCTACATCAGTTGGGCTAAAACCGATGTAGAATAAAAAGGCCGTGACACATACTTAGATAATTTGAACTTTAATTAAGGATTATACGTTTTTTTAGTAGAAAACCAACATACACAGTTGAACTTTAATGTATGTCGGCTACCCATAAAATCTAATGTAGATATTCACTTAAGCCACCCACGTCGTTTAGCTCCAAAATGACATGGATAACACTTTCTTTGTCGGTTTTGGCGAAAACCAATGTAGAAAGTTTGTCTTTTTCATTTTCTCACCCGTTGGCTCGCTCATTTTACTGTTGAAAACACAATATGTGCCCCAATAGCCCCCATTTTTCTCCATTCCCAGCATCAAAATTTATTGGGCAAGTGGGTTTTCTTCCACTTTCCTTTTTTTGGCCCCATCATTGTCGTACTTTGTGGTCTCCATCACTGTTTTCCTCTTGAACATCTCCAGTAAGGTATGATATTCGTCTTCTCTCTTCTTCTTCTTCATTCATGCTCTCTTATCGTTTTATTGCCCCTATTAAAATGTGCTTCCTATTCATTTTCTAATAGTTTAGTTGTTAATTATGCATTTGATTAAAAAAAAATGTTCTGTTACATTGACATAGAATGAATATTTGAAATTTTTGGGCCGTCAATTAGTTTATTGTTGTTGAAATGATTATAATATTGGTTGTTGGCTATTATATTCTGTGTTTAATGTTGTCAAAATTTTGTGAAGTCTCGATTTTAAGTAGAGATTCTGCCAATTAAAAAAATAGTGAAAAATATTGATTTAGGTCGTGCTTCTTTAATTTAAACTTTTTTAGTTACTTAGATTTTTTTAATGACTTCTGTTTTTATTACTTAAAGTTGTTTGAAATTTTGGAATTTAATAAGGCAGCACTTTGATTTTTTTAACCTTCACAGAAATTGAATTGAAGTATAATTGATTGCTTCATGTTACGAAATAATAAATTAAAATGGATAATAGTTAGATAAAATACTAAAAGAACAAGTGAGGAATATGAGAATGAGATTGAGTTTTTAGAATCTTAACTTCTTGAAAGTCTTAATAAATAATTTGAAGTGTTTCTGCATATATTTTAACAATGTGACTGTTAATTTTAATCACAATTTGAATTTAATAGTAAATAGATATACTACGTCCACCTACCATAGCCTCACCTAACAGACAAAACACCTGAAGGTTCACCCATTCAAACATGCATGTTTTCCCTCCCCCTTCGTCAAGAATAACCCCCCAGGTGTTCCTGGCGGGGCAGAAAGTGGACTCTCTCAAGCCCATATACTCAAGTGGGGGTTTGCTATAATAAGCCTTCCCCATATCTTCCCAATGATCGAATTCCAAAGGGTTTGATATATCGCACACCCTTGGGATTCGATCCTATAACTTCTCCTACTTAACAAAGAAGTGGGCAACATTTGTACCACTAAGTTGATTAGCTAATGGAGGGGATTTTTGCTCCTCAAGAAATGAAGTGGCAACATTTGTATCACTGAGCTAATCAGTTAATGGAGGGGGATTTTTGCTCCTCAAGAAATGGTTTAGGGGAAAAAATGCCACATTTATTAATACAGGATGCCCAGTTTTTCTCAAAGAAACATATAAAGACAAAAATGCACTTTAACTCTCTTTCATTACAATTATCAATTATCATATACAATCATGTCATTGATATATAAATAAAATTTTGTTTAGATTTTGTTTCATAACAAAATGCCAAAAAAAAATCTTGTGAAAATGTCGGTAAGCAGAAATCAATAATTAGTTGCTTCGATTATTGGGTTTAATTGTGCTTAACATGATGTGCACAAAATCACAACCACAAATATCCATACAATAATCCATTAATTCAAGAGAACCTATGTGTGGTTTTTTAACAAGGATAGATATCAAGCTAATGCCCACCATTATCAAAACACACCCCCCAATATATGTTCCTATATATAAAAGTCCCAATTTGGTTCCAAAAAGCACAGATAGCCCTATAAACAAACTAGAACTCAAGCATTACCCTCATGGCTCTCCCCCTACTTGCTTTGCTTCCAAATGGTACTGTCTTCAAGAGCAAAACTCTTTCTTCAAAGCAAAAAAATCTCTTTCAACAATCATGAGCTCTTCTGTTCCTTGTACTATCCAATGTAAGCTTCGGCTGTTACTAAGTCAGATCAAACAATGTTCTCGTCGATCTATAAGTTACTTCAAACCTTCCATATGGCATTCTGAGTATATCCATCATTAAGAAGTGATTTTGTGGTATGGTATATATTTTTCAACTTTAATTGCATATCATGTTTATTTGCTTTTCTAGGTACCATATTTGAAGACTCAATTATTATAATTAATGATAAAATTTGAAATAATTGCAGGAAGAATCACATAGAGAAGAAACCAATCGACTGAAGGGAAAAGTCAGAGAGGTTCTCTTAAAATTGATGCATCCTGTGGATCAACTAGAACTCATTGATGCCTTGCAAAGACTAGGCGTGGCTGCTCATTTTAGCCATGAAATAAGGAACATAATTGAAAAGGTTTACAGCAATACAGACGCATCAGAGAGGAACAAAGATTTATATGCCACGGCTCTTGAATTCAGACTCTTAGACAACATGGTTATAATATCTCATCAGGTATTTATTTGATTGTCAAATTATTAAGTTGGCTTATTAAAAAAAGGGGTAAAAGAGAATTGGCCCCCAAACTATATATCCATAGAAGCATTTGAGACCCTGAATTTATTTTTTTTATAATATTTCCCTTCAACTTTTAACCATTAGTTGATAAGAAAATGACAGAAAATGATTTCAAAAATTACAAAAAAAAGGGTTGTAATTTTTTGGGTCCTTGTCTTTAATTAACTTTAATTTCTGGGTCATTTTATACAATTTTTTATGTTCTTTTCTGTTATTTTCTAGTTACCTAATGGTCAAAGTTAATTTTTGTCAATGATATGGGTTAGAACATTGCTCCATTTTCAAAATTTGAAGAGAAATATTATACAAAGAAAAGTTTAGAATCTCATATGCTTCTGGACCAATAATTTAGGGGACAATTGCTCATTCACTCTCTTCTAACAATAAAACAATATGTCAACATTTTATGGTTTTGATTGCAGATGTGTTTAACGAGTTTCTAGATAACAAGGGCAATTTCCATTCTGACCTTTCGATTGATATCAAGGGGATGCTCTCATTGTATGAAGCTTCATTTTACTCATGGAAGGTGAAACATATTGGACGCAGCCAAGGATTTCAGCTCAAAATGTCTTAAAGAATTTGTGATGGACAAAAACAACGTGGACAATGAAATATCACTCTTAGTTAATCATGCCCTAGAGCTTCCACTGCATTGGAGGATAACGAGATTGGAAAACCATTGGTTCATAAATGTTTATGAAAGAAGACCAAATATGATCCCTACTTTGCTCAAGCTTGCTAAATTGGATTTCAACATGGTACAAGCCATCCACCAATTAGATTTGAAACATGCATCAAGGTGAAACTTATCCTGCATATTAATTCTAATATTTCTACAGAGCTTGTGAATTTTTTTTAGCTAATCTTATCCTATCATATTTATTTTTTTAAAAAAATTATTTTGTGCAATTCAACCTAACAAGATTGTGCCTTTTAACAAATTTTCTTAAGATATGAGTCCTGGAACATCATTGTATTAGAGACCCTAAACTTATTTTTAGTTTAATTATCCCCTTCAACTTTTTAAAAACAGTACAATGTTGTCCCTACTATTATTAAAAGTTAAATTTAACTATTAGCTGACTAGAAAATTACAAACAAGAACCTCAAAAATTAAAAAAAAAAACCAAAAAGATTTTCTTAGTTCTTTTCTATAATTTTTTGTCAATTAACAATCAAAATTATATTTGTTAAGGTAGGGGTGACATTATGCCATTTTGAAAAGTTAAAAAAAAATTGCACCAAAAACAAGTTTAAAGATCCATACACTTCTAGACCTTTAGTTTAAGGGTTGTATTTATCATTTAGCCCTGAATGAAACCACGTAGTAACTTCCCCCACACAACTTAGTCATAGAACAAATAAATGCCCAAATCAAACCCGATAATATAATGCCAGCATATATATATATATATATATATAAAAGATAACATATATATATAGACACATATAAAAGCTAAACGTAATATGTACATGTTTGGGATTTCTTATGTAAAGATGGTGGGAAAGAATTGGATTCCGAGAAAGGCTGAGTTTCGCGAGGGATAGGTTGGTGGAAAACTTCTTTTGGACCATAGGTTTTTGCTCATGAACCACAGCTTGGATATTTTCGAAGAGTGATGACGAAGATTAATGCACTCATAACAACAATCGATGATGTTTATGATGTTTATGGCACTTTGGAAGAGCTGAGACGTTTCACAGAAGTGGTTGACAGGTCAGCAATTTGTGTTTAATTATAGTAATTAATTGTTCTCTAATTATTCTAATATAAACATTTTTGTACCTTTTCTACTACAGATGGGATATAAATGCTATGGATAATCTTCCAGACTACATGAAAATATGCTTCCTTGGACTCTATAACACGGTCAATGAAGTTGCTTTTGACTTCCTTAAAGAGAATGAGCGCAACATTATTCCACATTTTAAGAAAGGGGTATGCATTGATGTAGTTTTAGTTAGTTTTTGAGTTTTTTAATTAATAATAATGGATTAAATAGTAATTTGACCCCTAAACTATATGTCCAAGAGCATTTAGGACTCTAGTTTATTTTTTGTGTAATGTTGTCTGTTAACAAAAATTAACTTCAACTATTAGTTGATTAGAAAATAACAGAAAAGGATATCAAAAATTATGAAAATGGATTGAGAAAATTTTCGTGGTCCATTTTTATAATTCTTAGTTTTTTTTATAATTTTCTTGGTCCATTGCCAGCATTTTTTTGTTAGCTAATAGTCAAAATTAACTTTTGTTAATGATAAGAGTTGCACTACATATTATTTTTCAAAGGTTGAGAGGGAATATTATAGAAAAACTCGAACCTATAGTTTATGAGACAAATTATCTTTTAACCTTATATTAAAACCTTTAACCTGATCCATGTGTCTTTTATTCTATGGACTAATTGTGGGACTTAATTTTTTTTTTTCAGTGGGCTGATCTTTGTAAATCCTATCTGGTTGAGGCAAAATGGAAGTATAGTGGGTATCAACCAAGCTTTGATGAGTACCTAGAAAATGCAAGGGTTTCAATAAGTGGATCAATCCTACTTGTTCATGCATATTTTTCACTTCCTAATTCAAAAAATAAAGATGACATGGTTTGCTTAGAAGAATATGCTAAAATTATTCATTCTTCCTCAATTATTTCACGCCTTGTCGATGACTTGGAAATCTAAGGTATCATAACAATATACATCCAATTATTTAATTAAGCATTAATTAATTCATGAAATATAAGTTCATTACTTTTTTTTTTTTATAATCTTTCACTTTTTTTTCAGCGTGAAAAGGAGACTGGGGATATTCCTAAATCAATTGAGTGTTATATGAATGAAACTGGATCTTCTGAAGCAGATGCTCGTAAGTATATAAATTCCATTATTTTTGAAACTTGGAAGAAGATGAATAAGGAAGCCAGCAATTCTTCTTATTCGAATAGTTTCATTCAAGTTGCCATGAACTTTGGAAGAATGCCGTTGTGCATGTACCAGCATGGAGATGGCCATACTATTCAAGATCCAGAAACCATGAGTCGTATAATTTCTTTACTTTTCCAGCCTGTCATGTGAATTTAATTTATGGTTAAGAGCTTTTTTTCCCCCCATAAATTGTTTCATGAGAAGCATCAGGTATTTTAAACTATTTATTGAAGCAATTTTAACTTTTAAGTTTCAAAACTGTTACAACATTGTCCCTTCACTAATGAACGTTGACCTTGACCAGTAAACTTCAGCTTAAATTTAGGTTAAGGAGCATTTTGCCTTAAGTATTCATAGAAGAGTAATTGACATCTAAAGTTCAATAATATGGAGCAGTTAACATTCCTACATTGTTGTTATTGACATATGTCAAAATCAAGTTTAAGGTGTCATATGGCTTGTCAACTAGACATTTATCATTAAAAAAAAATAGAATGTACAATGATCAACTATACGTAACAGTGTTGTCACATGACATATTTGTTTATATTATCATAAGTATATATAGGTATTCATCAATCAATCTCACAGCTAGCCAAGATACTACATATTAGTGAACAAGTTTTTATATTTTTCACCCCTTCTACATTACTATAAAAAACACTTTTTACACCACCTTTTTACACCGGTTTAAAAGTAACCGGTGTAAAAAGTGTGAGTGGTAGCATTTTTGTAAATAAAATGACTATATATGACACTTTCTACACCAGTTCCACATATAACCAGTGTAAAAAGTATTTTTGACACCGGTTTCACATACAACTAGTGTAGAAAGTAATTAAAATTTTATTTCTTAAAAAAAGAAGTTTAGTTTCTAGACCTGGTGGAACTCACCCAGTGTAGAAAGTGCTTTCAATTTTTTTTATAAAATAAATAAAAAAATTTAGAAAAATTTTCTACACCAGGTGGAGTTTATCTGGTGTAGAAATTAACTAAAATTTTTTTATAAAATAAATAAATAATTAATTTTTTTACACCAAGTGGAGTTTCCTCGGTGTAAAAAGTGTTTGAAAATTTTTTGAAAATTTAGCTTCTACACCTCTTTGAGGTTATTAAAGTGCCTGAAATTTTTTTATAACATAAATAAAAGAAATTAAATTTTTTTCTACACCATGTAGAGAATATATGATGTAAAAAGTATTTGAAATTTTTTTCCCAAACAATCAGTTTTTATAGTCTTAGTTTTTTTTAAAAAAAATAAAAATATTTCAATTTCAAACAATTTCTTCAACCCTTCCTCTTCCTCAGTGTAGCTCTCCCTCATCCCTCAGCTCTCCCTTTTCCCTCTCACTACAAGCATAACCCTCCCTCCCCCACAGCTCCCCTCACCGCACCCCATAACCCACACATCGGCCCCACTTTCCTCATTTCCAACCTCACCTCAAAACCCCACCACCTTTCTTGTTCGCTTTCCTAAAATCCCCCCTAACCCACGCACCTCGTTCCCTTTTCCAAAATCACCCCACCCCACCCCACCCCACCCCCACACCCCTCCAATTGCCCAACCCCACACCCCCAGCGTCCTACCTCAAGTCCTTAACCCCCGATCTAAAACAAAACAAAACAAAAATCTTAACCCCGTAACTTTATTTATTTATTTATTTTTAAAAAATTAGATTTGTGCTTGGGTGTTTTCTCTGAAAGATTTTTTATCAAGCCTCATTAAAAGTAAGCTTTCTAACTTTTTATCTTCATCTATTTTCTTCATTTATCTATATTTAAATTATTTTTTGTTTGAAATGGCTGCTGAAAATTTTAGGTTATACATAATTCTTGTACATTAGTTCATTAAAATTGTTGTTGCTGTCACCAGATCATTACTCCCCCCTCTAATGTTGTTTCCTTGTTTTTAGCTGATTGTAATAATCCCACCCTCACTTAATCTGGCTGGGCCTCTTTTTTATCCAAAAAAAAATTGTTGCTGCTGTTAAAATCACTACATTATACGCTTTATGTGATTATTTAAGTAAAATAAAATTTGGGAGGTTCAATTTTTAGAGGAGACTCTGCCAAAATATTTTTAAATTTCATTTTGCATTTATTTGTCAATTTTTCATTGTGAAAATATTGAATTGGTAGTGTTATTTTATTATTGATATAATGTGAAAACTATTGGTGGGTGTTGTTCATTTTTAAAAATTATTTTTTAATTGTACAAATATCATATCTTTAAAAGTTAATAACTAGTTCAAATTGAATAACCAATTTTTTAATATAGTTTTTGAAATATAAAATTTTCTTCATATATTTTGTTGCCAAGCTCAATAAAATTTTAAGTTAAATTAGATAGATTGATAGTGATAGATAGATAAATGATTTGTATTTGGGCATATAAACCTTTAAGTTAACCCAAGTAGATTTTCCAAGGTCTAAAATGGGGGGCCTAATGTGGCATTTTCTAGCAGGCTGAGCTATTAGCCAATAATTCTAAAAAGAATTTGTGTGTCTAAATAGCTCATTCTAATTGAAAGTTTAAAATGGACCTACTTTTTTATTGGTACATTTAACCCCCCCAAATATAAATAGATTTATTAAGATGATATTTTCATTGAGAGGTTAAAAAAAATTAATGTGTTCATTTTTGTGCTTGTGAAATAATGTCATCATAAATAGTGTCCACATCTTGTTGAGTTGCCTTCTCACGTTAAGGGGAGATTCCATAAATTGGAAGATGAGATAAATGTATATGCCCCTTTATAAATGACTTGTGCCTCCCATAAATGCCATTCATATTATTATTATTATTGTTTGCTATTTATGATGTCATTTTTTCATTCTATTTTATAGTTAAATCACATCCCAGTGTACTTGTTTATATAGATGAAGGGCATAGTGCCAACCAATTCTTTAAGCAACCACAAAAGATTTCTTATCATAATTAAATCCATGCCCATGTCATGCTTGTGAATCAAAATGAGCTAACTAGATTGTGTAATAGGGACCAATTTTTCTTTGAAAACATGCATTAAAATCATTAACTTCATATTCTCAAATCATCAATTTTACCTTAGTTAACTAGATTGTGTAATAAGGACCAGTTTTTTAATGTATCAAGAGCTCCTAGCTGAGGTGAAAGTGATGATTTGAGAATATGAAATTAACGAAATTGTGCGAAGTGGATATGAATCTCAAGCAATCAGAGTGAAAATTTTTGTTATGTAGAAATGAAAGCTACCAAGAAAACTTTTAAAGGCCTTTATTTTTAATGCAATATGCTATATTCAACACTATTCTAATCAAACTGAAAAAAATTAGTGAATTGGCCATATATTAAACTAATTTATTTGATTGAACAAACAGAGCAATAAGAAGAATAAGACAAGAGCTGCATAATTGGTAAAATAAACTAATAAATATACTAGTGAACTTAGCATTGAATTGACCAATGATCATTTCTTATGTTTATTAAAAGTAGAGTTGTTTTATTTTGTGATAAGGATTTATATATTTTACAATCTCTCTACTCAATTAATTATTTGTCATAGGTTTGTTGTTGTTACTTTTTATGTTTTTAAATTTAAATGTTGTGATTGTCAATATAAAATTATGGAAAGGTCCAACTATTAGGGGATAGTCTATCAAATTTTTGTGCTATTCCTTAATGTGAATTTTTTTTCATACCTTCCCTCTTAGGCAATTTATAAATGATGAATCATAATTGGATAAATGCTAAAAAATTGAGTGATGAATATGATAATGGGGTGAATGAGTTTTTAGAATTTGCTCAAATAAATTCTCCTAAAAGTATTACACATCATTGCCCTTGCGTAAATTGTCTAAATCTGAGGCGACTAAGTGCTCCATAAATAAAGGAGAATCTTATTTGTGATGGGATCTGCAAGAGTTACACTCATTGGATATACCATGGTGAAGTGTTAGGAAAGTCAAATGCATCCCAACAAGAGAAAGTGAATGAAGTTCATGATGATGTGGATATGAGTAATCATATAGAGCACCTGATTTGTGACATTGGAGTAGAGACATTTGAACAATCACATGTGATTGAAGCATTGTATAGTGATGCAGAGAAGCCTCTATATCAGGGGTGCCTGAAATATACATTATTGTTAGCAGTGGTTATATTGGTCCACTTTAAAGCACAAAGTGGATTGACTGACAAGAATTTCACTGACTTGCTTCAGTTGTTGAAGGATGTGCTTCCAGAAGGTAATAAACTATTGGATCATAATTATGATGTAAAAAATATTATGTCTAATAGGCATGGAGTACGAGAAGATACATGCTTGCCCCAATGATTACATATTATACAAAAGAGAGTTTGAAGGAGAGGACAAATGTCCTAAATGTGCGGCACCACGATACAATAAGAAGGGGTCTCCGACAAAGGTATTAAGGTATCTTCCCATTATAATAAGGTTTAAGTACTTGTTTGCTAATGCAAAGGATGCGAAGAACTTGAGGTGGCATACGGATGAAAGGATCTTTGATAATAAGCTTCATCATTCAGCTGATTCTCTACAATGGAAGAAGATTGATAAATTATTCTTGATTTTGGCAATGAACCAAGAAACCTCAGGCTTGGACTTTCAATTGATAGAATGAATCCCTATGCTAGTCTCAACAATACATATAGTTCATGGCCTGTGCTCTTAGTGATTTACAACCTATCCCCTCATTTTTGTATGAAATGCAAGTATATGATGTTATCTATATTAATTTCAAGCCCAAAACAGTCGAGAAATGACATTGATATTTGCCTAGCACCTTTGATTGAAGACCTGAAAAAGTTGTGGGAGGTAGGAGTAGAAGTGTATGATACAAATCGAAAGAAACTTTTTAAAATGCATGCAATGCTCTTTTACACCATAAATAACTTTCCTGCATATGAAAACTTATCTGCATATAGTATTAATGGACATAAAGCATGTCCTATTTGTGAAGAAGCCACGTGTCATTATCAACTTCAACATAGGAGGAAGACAGTTTATATAGGCCATTGAAGATTTCTTGAACAGAATCACCCTTATTGTAGATTAAAAAAGCTTTCATTGGCCAACAGGAGTATGGAAATTCTCTAAAGGCATTGACTGGAGACTAAGTATATCAACGGATGAAAGATATTAATGTTCTCTTTAGTAAAACTCAAAAGAGTACAAGAGGAAAAAATATATGGAAAAAGAGGTCTATCTTCTTTAATCTTCCATATTGGCACAATCTTAATATGAGACACTGTATTGATGTCATACATGTGGAGAAAAATGTGTGTGATAGCATTACTGGAACTCTTCTTAACATACAAGGCAAGACTAAGGATGGTGTTAATGTAAGATTAGATTTAGTTGAATTAGGAATACTTTATGCATTACACCCAAGGTCAGAAGGTAAACAAACTTATTGTCTCCCAACCTCTCATACATTATTGAGGAATGGAAAAAAAAGGAGTTTTTGTGAATGTTTGAATGGTGTGAAAGTGCCTCAAGGGTATTCTTCAAATGTTAGAAGACTTATTTCAATGAAAGATTTGAAATTAATAAGCTTAAAGTCCTATAACTATCATACCTTAATGCAACAACTTCTACCACTTGCAATTCGAGGCATAATGAAAGATGATATGAGACAAACTATAACTAGATTGTGCTTCTTTTTTAATGCTATATATGTAGCAAAGTCATTGACCCTAAAAAATTAGATGAATTGGAAAAAGAGGCATACATTATCTTGTCCCAACTAGAGATGCAATTTGTTCTTTTTTTTTTTGATATCATAGTACATCTTATTGTTCATTTAGTGAGAGAGATAAGGTTGTGTGATCCTGTTTACTTACATTAGATGTTCCCATTTGAGAGATACATGAAAATCTTAAAAGGATATGTGAAGAATCCAAGTTGACCTGAAGCATTGATTGTTAAAAAATATGTTATTGAAGAAGCTATAAAGTTTTGTTCATACTACTTGCCAAAAGCAGAAGCCATTGGGCTTCTTAAATCTCATCATGAAGGGAGGCTTTTCGATAAGGCTACATGTGGGATAAATGTAGGAAGCATGGGTCATGATGAAGTGCTACAAGCACATTTGTATATCTTGAATAATATTGATGAAGTTCAAAATTACATACTTGAGCATAAAGAAATTGTAAGGGCAAAATATGGTCGATTGAGTGAACAAAGGTTATTAGTCAAGCATAACAAGACTTTCTTAGTATGGTTCAAAAGAAAGGCAGAGCATGATGGTAATGTGTCTAAGACAATTAAGTGGATTTTACATGAGCCTAATTTTGATGTCATATGTTGGAGTGGATATGATATTAATGGTTTTTCCTTCTATACAAAGTTCCTTGATGATAAGAGTACTGTGTAAAATAGTAGGGTCATGATGGTAACTGAATCTATGCACTTTACAAGTTCAAAAGATCAAAAAGCCTAAGTTGGCAACCATTCCTTATTATGGGATCATTAAAGAGATTTGGGAGGTTGACTTTACTAAGTTTAAAGTGCTTATTTTCAAATGCAAATGGATTGAAAATAGTAATGTTGTTCAAGCAGATAAGTTAGGATTTACACTGGTTAATCTTAACAAATTAAGTTATGGGGAGGAGCCCTTTATTATGGCATGCCATGCGAAATAAGTTTTTTATGTCACTGATCCTGCAAGTAAAGATTTGTTCATGGTTTTACAAGGCAAAAAAGCAATTGATGGTGATAAAAGTCAAGAAGTAAAATTGGATATTTCTGAGACTCCTTTCTCAGTAAGGCTACTTAAATTAAATGAAGAAGATTAAGTTGATAATGTGCATGCCACAAGACATGATCATCATGAGGGGATATGGGAGGATGTTCCTATATAAATCTATTGCAAAAGTTAGTTATTTTTTGAGTTATTATTATAATTGTTTATGTTCAATTTATGTACACTTACATTATTTATTGACTTCATTATGTAGGAATATGGCTCAGGATCCTGCCCAATCCATATAAGATCCTACCCAATCCATACAAGATCCTTCCCAGTGCACACAAGATGATCAATCTATTCACAACAATCCTAGCAACAAGAGTCAATCTTCAAAGAAGGGTAGATGTGGCACACGAATGAAGGGGTTGACCTTGCGCAGGAGTAATGAGCAGAGGGTGCCTATTTAGTTTAAGGGAAATTGGAGAGCAACTGGACCTAATAAAAGCAAGTATAATAGTTATCTGGCTCTCCTTCCATGTAGCATGCCAAGCATCACTATAAAGGATTAGTATGATGTACCTGAAACGGTGAAGGAGCAGATATGGGACAGTATATCAGTATGTACATTACAATAAACTTATTGACTTATGAAACTTTTTAAATTATATTGTGCATATCACTAATGCATTAGGATTACAACTTATATTTAATGTTCCTCCTAGTGCTGCACTGAGAAGGACTGTAATTCAATATTATGAGGGACGCTAGAAGCAGTTCAAAACTAGTCTAGCCAATAGATATATTCATGTTAAGTTAAAAGAGGGGGAGACTCCTCCTAATCCTCTTACTGATTACCCGTTCCTTAATGAGGAGACTTAAAGGGAATTCTATAGAATGCAAACAACTCCAGAAGCTCTAGTTAGTCTATTGTTTTTTAGTATTCACTATAGTTCTTTTGAATTGTACAAGAATGCCAATTGTTATTGTTTTTATCAACAGGAAAGAAGGGAAAAGGCACAAGAGCTAGCTAAGAAGAATGATTGTCCACACACATTGTCTCGTAGGGGTTATGACAAGCGAGAGGAAGAGATGATGAAAGAAAAGAAGAGAAAGCTTGAAGAACTAGCTCAGTCCGATCCTTCTATCATTACAAGGCCACTTTTTCCCATCTTTCGTGAAGATAAATGGAGGGATGCACATCAATCATGCAAAAAGCAAGGAGCCTACACAAGTGAAAAGGCACGTATAGTTGCCGAGAAGATTGTAAGTAATTTTAAATTTTATTTTCATAAATTATAGTATAAATTATTTTAATTATTAATCATGTTTATTATTTGTATGTTATAAGATTCTCTTAAAGAACAACAAGCCCAAGGCACCTTCATTCCAGAAGGAAGGAATGATATACTCATTGTTACTACTAGAAAAGGGGAGCATCCACGGCGTGCTAGAGGACTTGGATGGGGAGTGGGCATTAGGGACTACTTTGGAGCGCCTTCACATATCCCACCTGGAATGTACACCAAAAATGTGGTGCAAGACTTGCTGGAGTAGATAAAAGCTACATTTCATGTAAAAATCACAGCACTAAAAGAGGAGATGATGACTATGATGAGCTCTTTATGACAAAACATTAGCACTCAAGCAACCCAAGAATCTCCTACATGTGGCCAAAGTACAAAAGGGAGTTGTGTTGTGCCAAATGTATCAAACAATTCTGAAATCGAAGCGAATAAGCCTTGTAAATTATATTAAGGATCCTCATTGGTGATTGGTAACATATGGTAGACTTTACAATTTAGGGCCAACCATCCACCACCAACCAATAAAAGATGATCAAGTGAGAGTCACAATTGAAGAATCGAAAGATGATGGTGCCTTTTCCCATTCCCTACCGACGAGGTCAAAACTGTGGGTGAAGCCCTCAAAAATTTTGTTTTATGGCCAAAAAAGCTCATTAATCTTTTTAATGTTGATGAGGTATAACAAATTCTTATTATTCTTATTTGTTACTTGTATTTTTATTAATTCTTATACTATTTTAAACTATTTTTTTATTATTTAGCATAGTGGTCTATCAAAAGATGTTGCTATGGCCACCACATCCTAAAAGTCACATGCCTCCTTTACAACATTTATCTTTACTAGCATATGTTGAAAACTTTAATAATTTGACATTGCCGATTGATCCAATAGTTTTAGGTAAGGAAAAGTTGAATGTCTATATTGAAAGGGAAGATTTAGTGCGATTATTGATGAGATAGAGTTACCTGTCAAATGATGCATGTGTTTCTCATGTAAGTATTTTTTATTAATATCTAATTATTAATTTCAACTCTTGATATTGATATGATAATTGATTGTTACAGGTATCTTTATCACCTTTGCACCTCATTGGGCAAAAGCCATAAATTTGGCTTTGTTTGCCCCCAACATATCCAAAATGTTGGGAATGATGATGAAATCAAAGCTGAGTATCTTCGGATAAGATTGAGTGAAGGCAATTAGGAATGCTACTTGGCACCACATGTTGACTTGTAAGAAACAATTTTAAATTATTGATTTATAAGCTTTTCTTGTTGTTGGATAATCAATTCATTTTATATTTTATAGGGATCATTGGCAATTGATCATTCTTTGTCCGAAGTTGAACCATATTTTGTTTTTGTACTCTACCCATAGCAAGCCAGGAAAGGAGATAAAAAAAACAATGAACACATAAGTTACTTTTGTTTTTGTAATGTTTACATTACTATCAAACCATATAAGATAATAACTCCTATTGTATATTTTTTTTTAACTAGAGCGATGATGACTTATCAAACCATGAAAGAAGAAAGAAACCATTCCAATTGAAGGAACCTGCATGGATAATGCCGAAGGTAGTTTTGATTTATCAAGTTGAACGAACCTATTATCATATATAAGACTAATTATATGTTCTTCCATACAGAATCAAAGGCAACCCAAGCTCAGTGTTGAATGCAATTACTACATGATGTCACACTTGATCAATATCATCACTCTTAGGACTACTAAGTTTTCTAAAGAGGTAATCATGTTTTTACCCATTATTTTTTATATATATACTTACATGTAACCAATTATGATTTTTTGGTTTTGAATACAGATGTTTGACAATACTGATCCTTTATCGTTCGATGAAATAAAGGAGATTTGCACTTGTTGGGCGGAAGGATTTTTAAAACTCACAAACTTGTGAGTTCAAGAGTTATCATGTTTTAGATTCAATTAATGGTTTGTTGATATGGAACAATTTGTAATTTAATTGTTACTGGTTTGTTTGAAATGGCTTTTACATACATAAATATTATAGGGGATTAAATTATAAATATATGATGTTTTGTTACAATTGTAGATTATCTTGTACTAGTGATTTTCATGTTTATAGGGAGGTTGGGAAAGAAAATGAATGGAATATTAAAAAAAAATACTTTCTACACCGGTTGTTGCATTAACCAGTGTAGAAAGTGATACTTTCTACACCAGTTGTTGCAACAATTGATGTAGAAAGTATCACTTTCCACATCGATTTTTCATGCAACTAGTGTAGAAAGAGAAATTTCTACACCGATTGTTGGTGTAAGCAATATAAAAAGTGTAACTTTCTACACCGATTTTCATGTAACCGGTGTAGAAAGTTCCCCTCACAGCTTTTTTTTTAGGGTTCTCATCTCTTAAATGACTTAATGGTGTTTTAAGCGGTGTAAAAACAAACATTTTTACACTAGTTCAATAACCGGTGTAGAAAGTCAAGACATTTTACACTGGTTGTGGAACTGGTGTAAAAAGCCTTTTTTAATCGGTGTAAAAGGCCTTTTTTTATAGTAGTGTCTTTCTCATATTTTGCACCCCCATGTCTTGATATTTTAAATTTTAATCTTATTTGAGTCTTAAATGACAATGAACTAATTATTCAAGGACCCAAAACATGCATGAAACTATCATAGAGAAAATTTATAAGGCATGAATTATTAATTTATTTTTAATCATTAAATTAATTTTTCAATTATTAATATATATTTAAATAAATTTACCTCTTCTAACCTACGATTCTAACTTTGCCACTAAGACACACACACACATACACACACACACACATATCATCTACAGCGGCAATACCATCAATTTAAAGTTAGTGGGTTGGAAAATGTTTTTTTTTTTTTTTGTTTTTGTTTTATCACGATGAATGACATCCACTTCATCCTCATTTTCTTAACCAAAACTTATATGGAAATAACATCAAGTCATGGTATATATATATATATATATAAATGGTGACAATGATTGGTAATTTGGGTTGATAGATTTTTTTTTACTATTAAATACCTAGTTAGCAAAACATGTAATACCTTAAACACGATGTCTCTAGTTTCGTTGAGAAAAAAGTAGCAATAACAATTGCTCCACCTTAAAGTGCTAGTCACTATTTTATGAATACTTTAGTAATAAAAATAATTTATTTCAACCTAAAGTTAAATTATAGTTAATGACTAGTGTTAATGTCCATTAGACATTAGCTGAGGGGTAATATTACAATGAGCTATTTTAATGCTTGAGAGCCAATATTTGCAACAAATAGTTTCTCGTGAAATTGTTGGGTTTAATCCTTTAATTCAACCCAATAAATCCTTTTTGCTTAAGAATACGTATAAGAGCTTGTCAAAGAAGTTCAATTACTTTAACTTTTTTAAAATATATTAATATTCTAAAGATAAAAGATAAAAATATGTGTGACCAGTGGATAATTTTTAGGAAACAATATATATCACCTTAATATTTATGTTTTTGTAAATAATTAGTAAGATTTCTAGAAGAGAGAATAAGAATGGAAGGATCTTATGATGACACTACTACCAAGAAAGAAAAAAAATCTATGGGAGCATTTATTATTCGACCTATAGAAGGGTTACCAAGATTCTTCATATGTAGCTGCTTTCAAGTAGGTATGAGAATGCTTTAGGTGTGTTTGGTTCGAGGGAAAGGGAGAGGAGGTGATGGAGGAGATGTAATATTCTCCTTCTTCTAATCCCATAATTACTCCAACTCTCAAGTAAATAGGAAATAGGATTATAATGATTAACATAATACCAAGTTTCATAGTTAACAAAATGTAGATACTAATTTTACAAAACTAAAATCATTTTCAAAGTCATACAATTAGATAAATAAGAGTTTCATAAATATGCAGAAGCATGGCATTATTATATAAATGAGTGCATTTATTTAAGAATTTGAAATAAGAAAATTTCTGAAAAATTTTGAGGTGTGCGCCATGGCTCATGGAACATGCGCCACAGCATGTTTGCCTTTATGACACACACCGTGGTTCATAGTACCATGCATCGCGGCACAATTGCACGAATTTTGATAATAAATTCTACTGTTAACTTGACAGCATTAGGGGTAACTTCTAACATGCCCCAAATCTTTGTCTAACGTTCGATTGACACTAACTAGGTATCTACAGAAAGCTCTTTCTAAGCTATAATTAATGGTATTGGTTATAGACTCAAATTCTTTCTAAATTAAAAATTGGACACACTTTTCAAAACTTATACTTTTTGAACAATTTTCACAAAATCAAATATCCAAACCATTTGCCAAAATACCAATAGCCATGGACACCAATTTGATCACATACAAATTATTAAGACTAACTCATGCAATGCACCATATCACATGAAATACTCACAGATCAAATTTCACTACTCAATCCCTTAATCTCAAAAGCATACAAGGGAGAGTTTACCACAATTTTCATCAAGTCACTTTATAATTATCTCATAATATGCTCTGCTCTTACTTGCATTAGTATGTTGGCCCTATCACAAATAACATATATCATCAACTCACTCCCTAGGGCCTAAAATACACTTACAATTTACAATTTACATAATGCAAGTAAGGATTAAATGAGAATTACTAATTGACAATTGAAATTGACATACACATACACATATAAATACTCAAAATAAAGAGGCCTACTATAATAGGATCGCAGTCCTAAGCCTTTGGATGTTATCCTCTGTCCACACTTCTTGAGCTATTTCCTATCATATTGAAGATAATGGAGTGAGTACAAACACTCAGTAACCAAGGCTCGACTGACCTATACTAATGCATGTTAATTAGTTTAAAATGCAAGTGGCATATAAATAATTCTTCAGACCAGGTAAAACATTTAAGAATATACATCCACATTTTCAAGTAGCAAATTGGGAAAATAATGCTTATAAAAATTTCCATATTAAGAGAGTTGGTCATACAAGTCATTGACAGGTAATCAGAAGTAATTAAGACTCACTCACGATTATCATTATCAGGGTCACAATGCAGATAACCATGTGCCCTTACTCACTACATGCATAACCACACCTCCCTTATTTGTGAACGATAATATAATGGGATAGTCTATATTCCATGACTTCCCTAACCTAAACACTTGTGAGGGGATTAGCTAGCTAAGGCACACCTAACTCACTTATAGAATATGTTTTCCCCCTTTTCTCACACTATAGGGTGTCATACACCTTAAACTAGCTTTCTCGTTGAACCAGTGGACAGCTAACTAAGTTTGAGTTTCTCATTAAACGAATGGGACAGTCCCTCATTGAACAAGTGGGACAATATAGATATAATCAATCTGGACAAACCATCATATAGATGGGGCCTTACCACGTGGATTTTATCATCTACTCCTCTTTCTAGGCGAACTCTCGCCTCTCAAGATCATGCAATGCATATTCATCCCATAATTTACACTTTATACAATTCATAAAACTTCACATTATCCATTTGATTAAACTTCATCATTACACAAATCATTAGACTTCTTAAACACATTTTCATGGAACTTCAAATCAAATAAGTCATTGAACTCTAATTTCACAATCACTGTACCTCACACTTTCAAAGTCATTAAACTCCACTAGTTTAAACGTCATTGAACTTCTTATAAAAAAAGATTCATGTTACTTCTCAAATCACAAATTCATTGAAATCCTAATAAACACAATATGAAAATCCACCGATATTATTCTTAAAGAATTTCACATCACAAGGCATAAAACTCACAAAATCAATTTAGTGGATTTTCTAACAAATCAAGCCATACTTGCATTTCATTTTAATTTACACATTTCAATCAATTATAAATCCATAAACTAATAAACACACAAAAGCATAAGATAGAATTTCCCCTATTACCTCAAACCTTTGAGAGGTCAAAGGTTTCACCCCCTCAATTACTCCTAAAACTTTCAAGAAGCTTAAATGGTGTCAAAGGTAGTTACTCTATAAGCATTTACCATGAAAAACATCAATATCCATATTTAAGCTATTTTTCACTAACACTTCAACATTTCTTAATACTCAAGATTTATTCTTGACTCATGTAAAAGTACCCATAAGGCTTCTTAGCTTCCTTTAACCCTCATTAATAATATTAAGCTCTTAAATGGTCATTAATGAAACCACATTATTCCCAACTACCATATTTATGAGAATTTTGAATATTTAATGTCCTCCAACTAACAATTATCATAAATACCAAATTTACTTAGCTTAATCAACTCCCATTAACTTTATTTAAGTAAATGGGTTTGGACTCATAGCCTCTATGGATCGAAAATCACCATTATCAATCAACCCTAACTTTTACCATCAAGAAAATGGAAGAAGAGATAAATATTTAAGTAAGGAAGCTTACCTTTAGTGTTTATGAGTTTTAAATTACTCTTATAAGTCAGTTTCTTCAAGCCCAAGCTTAGCTCTTTCGTCTCTCTCAATTCCCTTCGTTTTTCTCCTCTCTTTTGCTTCAGTTTTGCAACTTAATACAGTAAAAATCTGACCATATGTCATGGGTGAATGCACAATGAGTCAAGGTGCATGGCACAGAGAGCCTCTCCCAAGCGTGTGTGTTGTCACACATGCACTACGGTATGTGGCATAGAATCACTTTCTTCATAAATTCTTTCTCTTACATTCTTGGGTAACTTGATTCTCCTTTGGACCAGCATTTAAAGCTGAAATAGAAACCAAATACACCCGTTAGACCTCTCTAGCCACACACCTGACCAATACACTTAATTAGTCTATTTAAGCTTAATTAATTTGATTTAAAATTGAGGATGTTATAGGGGAGGGTTTTAATATTACCTTGTTTGGTTTTATTATAGGGGAGGGGAGGAGTTTTTAATAATCCTTTAGTTGATTTAGGAGGAAAGGTAATAACCAATTTACTATTATATCCATATACATTAGTTTAAATTTTTTTTTAATTGTTCCTTGTAGAAAATAATTTTACACCTCAATTTAAATTGCATGATTTTTTAAAAATTCACTCTCATCTCATCACATTATCAACATGTGAATAAAAAAAATTAAACCAATAATTATAATGATAATAATTTTTTATAAAAATAAATAACTCCCATAAATATATAATAAAATATGAAGAACTATAATTTTTTTAAAAAATTAATGAGATCAGTTGAGGATTGGGAGTGCCTGTAATTGATAATTGAGTAGGTGACCATTTCATAGCAAGTGCTATATTTATTTTTATTAAATGTTTTGTAGCAATGGTTCATTTATTTTTAAAAATTAGCATGTGACAATCCACATAAAGTGTTGTTTAATTTAAATGTTGTATGGAAAAGCTGACTTCTAGGGATAATTTGCAAGTGATTATGCTATTTTTACATGCAAGTTGTTTATGATTCTAGACCAATTTGGGTTAAACCTTCATAATCTCCAAGTATTTAAAAGTAATGGCAATTACAAGTGAAATATTTCCGACTTCTAAGTCAAAATTAGTAACTTAACAGTCTTTTTATGTAGTTTACATGTTAAACTGTTGGATTTGAACACATGGTTTGTGCATATGAAAATAGTTTTCTTTACTATTTTTCACCTTATAAACCTCTTGGAACAAGAAGTCAACTTAAAGCATTTATAAGTGAGATCTCTAAGTTACAAGTCCAAATATGGGATTTACAAGTTATCTTCTGTACCTAAAATGTGATATAGTTTGATCTGAACATAGGATTTATGCTGGTGAAAACAAGGATAAGGGAAGAGGAAAGCAAAAGGTAGTAAGAAAACATGGAAAATGACAAACCAAAGAGGAAGAAGGCTTATTGACATTGTTTATACCTTATGTTGTTACTAGTGTTCTGGATTTATGATTCCCTACTTTTGTAATTGTTCTAGATATGGTATTTAATTAGTTTTTTTTAAGACTATTTTGACAAATATAGAGATTAAAACAACTCCATCACATATTTGTATTTGTATTTTCATATTCGTTCCCTTTTTTTTGTTGTGCATAATTGAGAGTTCCCCTTCGTTCATCTTCCTCCACCTTCGTGTTCATCATCAGTGACCATGGGCATGTCAGAATCTTCTTCCTCCTTTGTCTGTGCCACTGCCGTGGGTGTGACACACTCTTTTTCTCCCTTTCTTGTCATGTTTCGTCCTTCTCTTCTTTTTGCTTGTTCCATTGACACTTCAGTGACAGTGAGTGCATAGAGCTTCAATCCTTCTTTCTTTACATCGTTGGAATCTTCCTCACTTGATCTTGATGCTGCTGTGCAGGTGTGGTGTGTGAGCTTGTTTCGCACTTCTTCCTCTTGCACAATCTTGTGTCCGAGTATGCTATAAACTCTCTTTCTTTGCTGCTATGTTCTTGTGTGTTAGTAGCATGTTTGGTTTCCCATGTCTAGTCTATTTGTTTTGGTGCATGAAGGATTTAGGTTGTGTCGTATTGGATTTAAATTTATAAAGATGTTTGGAAGCTGGGGTCTGAGAATTTAAGAGTAAGAAGTGTGATGATTTTTTTTTGGGTATTCATTGGTGCATTCATTGTTGCACATAAGGTGTTTGATATGAAGTTTTAGTGTAAATTTATTGGATTTACATGTTATAATTAGCAGGTGAAGTTTGTCCCTTTTGTAACTTCAAGGAACTATAATTAAGAGTTAAAAATAAGGAAATTTAGTTGTGTTTGTATAAAAAAACTGAATGCAAGCTTTTGAGAGTGAGGAGAGAGAGAGAGAGAGAGAGAAGGGGGAGAGAGCGATGGAAACATAAGTTTAAGTATGATTATGGCATTAGTTGAAAAGTATTTATATAACTAGCGATAGAATTGGAGATAAGCCTTGAGAAACACCAATTTTAAGCTATTATATTAACCTTTGCGTAGAAAAAATCAACCTAATTAACAACAACAACTAAAATAAATAAATAACTAGTGCAAAATCAATCTCCCTCACAAATTAAACTTAAATAGAATGTGAAGATAGTGGAACTAATTACCTCCTACTTCAATTTAAAAGTAATTAAACTAAGAATCAATCAGCTTGGTATTGTTGTAGATAATTTCAAATATTTAGACAATTTTTTTTTATATGGACAACTTATGACTCACTTGTAATGACCCAAAAAAAATTTCTCCTAATTTATATTTTCTTTAAATTAGTTTTATCGAAAATGGAGAGGGGTAAGTTAATAGAACTTATGCTAATAGCTTATTTGAAGGTCCAAAGTTTTAATTTTAATATTTTAGTAATAAATTAATTTTATTTAGTTTAAAATTATGGAAAAATTACCAAAGTACCCATGTCTATTATGTTATTAGAAGAAATTTTGGGCTCTCTCTTGTAATTGTTGCAATTTCATAAAGTTTAGAATTATGTTCTCTCTTAGTCAGATACGCATGCACCGCGTCTTTTTTTTTCTTCTCCTTTAAAAGATCCAAAACCATCACCTCTGCTCTTCTTCAATTCTAGCATGTCCATGACATTCTCCATCCTTCCTCTTCAGTCTTCAAGGTTGCCGATGTAGGTGTTCAGATCATCAGAGTTTGCTGCTGCAAGAAATCTATTCAAGTCGATCTACTTGCTCTTTGTTTAGGTTTCACCATCGGTTCCTTCTTCTCCCTCCTTCAGCATCATCTAGGTGATGATGAGTAGAGCTCATCCTTCTTCCCCTCCGTTGGTCTGCTGCTGTTACGAGTACTATTATGGGTTTGAGATCTTCTTCCTCCTTTGCTCGTCTTTGACCATGTGATGGCTTCCCTTGTTTCTTCTTGGTTTGATGTCACCACTGTGTTCAAGTGTGGGTAGCTATGGCTATGTCAGTTTGATCCTCTATTTTTGCTTAGTTAATTTCCTCACCCTGCTGCTAACTTTGCTGATTGAGATGGGTGTTTGGGGTCTTATTTTTCTCATTGAATATGTGAGTGTGTTATATGGCTAAGTTGTGGCTTATTTTTTCTTGTTGCTATGCATAAATAGGAGGAGTAATAGGACCTAAACAAGCTGAAAATTTAGTTCTAGGAGTGTGATTTTTGGTAGATAAATGCACTTGTGCTTATGTTAAAGAAGAGGAATAAGATTTAATTTTCTTTAAGGTCCAATTGAATTTTTTTTCCTGTTAAGGAATTAGAATTGGGTTGGTTGATTGAGTTCAATATCAATTTTGTGATTTGTATGAGATGAAATTTAAAGGTAAGAGGTTTGGTGTTAGTTTAAGAATTAATGGATGATAAGTGTTCAATGAAATGCCTCTAGGAGAGTTTTGCTTGAATATCTTAGATTTATAAAATTTTATTAGTTATTGTGACAAATACATTAGTTTAAGTGTTATTGATCCATAAATTTAGCTCGTAGGTTACAAATTAAAGGAATTTGATTATTATAAATTTGTATGTAACTTTAAATTCTTGGGGATAGAATGGTTATTAATAAAGTGTTGGATAAAATATGGTAGGTTAGAAAATTCTAATTGTATGGTTGAAAACAATGTACTGAAGAGAAAATGTTATATCACGTAAACAGGTTGATATGGCTAAATCATTAAGGTGGAAATTAGTGACATAAATGATATTGCTTAAACATTATTATCTATAAATCTAAATTGGACTTTTGCAAAGGAGTTCGTTAAAGGAATTATTGAGATCTTAACTAAGTTCTAAAATTATTGAGAATTATAAGGTTGAAGAGTGTATAAGGTATATTATCAATTTAGAAGTCATACTTGGATGTTTGGAAATGGTTGGTCAAGAAAATTAAAGGTTATATATTTATTCAATGGTTTGGAATGTCATACATTAGATGTCGTGTAAAAAGCCTAAGGAAAAACTTTTATGTTGTTGTTAAAATTTCAAAGTTTTTTTTTATAAATTTTGTTGAATGGATTCTCTTAAAAGAGACTTATTGATTCAAAAGTAAAGTGCATTAAAATCTTATTATACTTTATATTGTAAGGAAGGTAGCTCGATTGGAGTTGTAAAAATGAATTTTGAGCTTTGAAGATATTACAAGTAAGTGAATAGCATCCCAACTAATATTTTAATAAAATTTTCTTTATTAAAATATTACATTTTTATGCAAATTTTTTTTACAACAACAATGTGATTATTAGATATTTTGTTAATTAAATTACTTTATTTCATGAAATTATTTTACTAGAATTGATTATTTTAGTTAATCAGTAAATACAAGTTTGGATTCTAATTATGAAATTTCATTCTAAAAATTATTGAATTGCTACGAAAAAAATGATTCATGCAAATTTGATATTAAAAATAAAAAATTTATTTTGAAAGTGATGATTTTCTCACATGTTTGAAAATAAATTTAAAAGAGACTTATTACAAAGCACTAGTTGCTAATGTCAGTTCCGTTAACCCTTAGTGTGTCATGGTCAATGACTAGCTAGTTTGATTTTCATGAACTTTGTTCTCATATTTGTTATTCGTGGGCCTCGTACTCGTGTTGGCTTTCGTGGCTTCAAGTTGCGTTTGGTTAGCATTACCCTCATGGACTATGTGTCCACATTTGTTTCATAGCTCAAACTGCGTTTGGTTACTTACCCTTATGAACTGTGTGTCCATGTTTGTTTTTGTGACATAAGCTACGTTTGATTATTTACCCTCACGGACTGTGTGTCCACATTTATTAATTGTTCTGGTAAGTCCCTATAATCATGAATCTAATCATTTGATAATTTTATATTCCATTAGTTTTTATTTAGTAATTTGTTTATAAATATTTATTTTATTTATGTGCTTTCTTGAAATCAAGTGATATTATCATTTGCTATGATAGTTCAATGATTTGAAATTTTATTTAAAATTTTATAGAGCCATTTTATTATGAAATTTATTAAATTTTTACAAAAATTTTGTCTCTTTAACTTACATAGCTATTTCAAACTTTCCATTTTATTTATGTTCTATTATTTATTGTTAAAATGTTATTCACTGAAAAATTATTTTTGGTCTCATATATCTTTGCTAACATTGATCTTGCCAATCCTTGAGCATTTATAGATAGGTGGAGGATTGATTGAAATTTTTCTTTTAATGTAATTATAAATGTTTATGTATCTTATTTTATTTTATTTTTTGAATCCACATAAGCTATAACTAGGACTTTTATTTTTATATATATGCTGTCTGTCGCCTAGAAGGAGCTAAACGCTTGATTTATTTGATATTTTGATTGCATCAATGTATTGTAAAAATTTTGAGAGATCTTATTTACAGGGAAGGTTTTGTCAAAATTTTTATGAACATGTTGAAACTTTATTATAATTGTTAGTGTCAAAAAGTATTATAATTTCTATATAAATTTGATCTAATTTTAGAAATGGAATGACTTTACCATTTAAGGCTTATGGGAATGTGTGAAATAGTTCACATCTCATGCCGGTCACTCTCAAATTTTGGGGTGTGACATCACTAAATATTTTTCTATCTTTACCATATTTATTAAATAAAGGCATCATGGATAATGAGTGGATGTCTGTCAATCGTTTATCTAAAGAATATTGGGATTGAGTGGCAGACTTCGTTAAATTTGCAATAAATAATGTAAAAGATCGTGACTAAATTATTTACCCTTGTTTAAGCTATGGTAATGTGAAGTCAGTTTCTCTTGAAACATGTGAACTCCACTTGTTTAAGTATGAAATTGATTACAGTTACAAATGTTGGGTAAAGCATGGAGAGATACCTGATTATGTGAACAATAAAAGCTAAGGGCATGTGAAAAGTTGTTCATTATCACTAGACTCCAACACAAGTGTATATGAGACCAACCACTATCTCGAAGAATTAGCCAATGAGATGGAAGGGAAACTCGAGAATTTTCTAGAGAAGTTGGAAAGGTTGAAAACTGATGCGGAGACACCATTGTACAAAAGGTGTATTGAGTTCACTCTATTGTTTACTGTGCTGAAATTATACAACTTGAAAGTTACAAGTGGGTGGAGTGATATGAGCTTCTCAAGCTTGCTTTCTTTAATGAAACTAATGCTATCAAAGAATAATAAGCTCCCAAGCCGGCTATATGATGTCAAAAAGGTATTACGCACAATTGGCCTGAGTTATAAGAAGATACATACTTGCGATAACGATTGCATATAGTTTAGGAATGAAGATGAAAAGCTAAGCCATTATCTTAAGTGTAAGGCATCATGCTATAAGCAGAATGGGAAGAGTGTAGAGAAGGCAATGTGATATTTTTCTATTATTCTAAGATTTAGGCGCTTGTATAGCATATGCGAAGAGACAAATAATTTAACATGGCATGCAAGTAGGAAGATTAAAGATGACAAGGTTTGCCATCTAACTGATTCTCCTAAATGAACAAGGTTCGATCATAAGTACCTTGAGTTTAAAAAAGAAGATAGGAACTTATACCTCGCATTATCTACTGATAGGATGAACCCACATGGGATGCTAAGTAGTACTTACAGTACATGGCCTATGATGATGGTTATTTATAACCTTCCGGCCTAGCTTTGCATGAAGTGAAAGTATATCATATTATCATTGCTAATCTCGAGACCTAAGCAACCCGGGAATGACATAGATGTTTTGGAACCACTACTTAAAGACTTGAAGCTATTGTGGGAGATGGGTGTGGAGATATATGATGCCCACAAAGAAGAGATATTTAATTTGAAGCTATGCTTTTCAATATAATCAATGACTTTTCAATATATGGAAATCTATCAGGTTATAGCATCAAAGGACAATTTGGATACTTTATTTATAAGAAGACACATTCTGTGAGGTTGCAACATGTTATGAAGAATGTGTACCTTAGACATCACAGATGGTTGACATCATAGATAGTTATCAAGGTATACATATTTAATTATCATTAATTATGTTAGTAACATAATTATAAGTCATGTTATGTCATTGATTAGTTTTTTTTATCCATTGTGTGATTGTAATGCCCAAAACAACATGACAAAGCCAAGGATTGTGGGTATGCTGTCATGAAGTTTATGAAGTATATAATCCAACATCCTCCTGCAAGAACTCTTTCAGACAATGTATGTATATTGTTAATATTATAATCATTATATTATTTTTATTAATTAACATGAATTTAATTTGTTGTTGTTTTTGCATTGATTAGTACTACGAGGACACTTACTGTGACATATATACTAAGGCTTAAATGAAAGAAGTCCTTGAAGAGTTAGCACGCAGTATTTTTCAAACATGGTTTAGCTATAACAACCAGTAATAGTGAAGAAATACATCATATAAGTATATATTTAAAGTTGACATAGATATAGGTATACTTTACTAACTTTTTGGGATTTAGAGCTTTATTTTGGCCATTAATTGTTTTAAGTTACAAACAACATCAAATTTTATATAATTTGTGTAAGAATTCATAATGTAAATTTCATGTATAGAATTATTGTTAGATGTTGAAATTTTGTTTTGGGTGCTGGAATTGTATTTTATAAATGTTCAATGCAAGAGGGCTAATAAAAACGTAAAAAGAATAGGAAAAAAAATTGATCACAATATTATACAGTTATTTTGGAAAACCATTTAATATTGTGTCACATTCCAAAACTAAGGGTATGGCTGTAATAGTCACACCCCCCCGAGCCCACTGCTGCGAGTGGTGGACTGGGCCGTAACCACCTCGCGGCAACCCAGCCGGCTTTCCTCCTGATAGTTCAGGAGTTATTCCCCGCACCCACTGCGCTAAGGGAGCCTTCTCAGGTTCGATCCTCCAACCTCTCCTACATAGCGAAGTTGAGGCTGAACCTGGTACCATTGAGTCAGAGAATGTAACATCCTAAAAATTTTAAGACTCAAATTTATTTTAAAAATAAAATAAAATATCTATAATTAAATTAAAATTTAGAATAATTTAATAGAGGCTCAAAGTTTGAATTTTACTAAGCAAAAGTTTAGTTTTATTTGATTTTTAACTATGGAAAAAATTACCAAAGTTGACTCGGGCTTTTGTGCAATAATAAAAAATGTTGGGTCCTTTCTTGTAATTTGCCCCAAAATGTTTTAGCATCAATTTTAAACAGCAAAACAGACTAGAAACGTAGAGAAAATGAGCAAGGAAAGAAACGCACAAACGGGAGAGAGAGAGAGAGGAAAAAGAGAAGAGAAAGGGAGGGAATTAGGCTTGGATCTAGGAGTCTTTGCGACCGTTGCGAGCTCGGCTAAATGATAGGTAAACTCCCTACTTCAATCCTCTTCCCTTTCTCTTGATTTTCTTCAATTTTTGGAAGAGGAGATTTTTAGATTTTGATCCTAAAGGCTTTATTCTTGTAAGCTTTTGTTTCTTTGGATCCTAGGGAGCATGTTTTGAGTTTCTATATAGTGATATAATATTTTGAGTGAATAATTGGATGAAAAGAGGTGTTTTGGGCACAAAATAAACCTTGAGAAATTGGGTTCTTCCTCCTCAATGATTTAAGCCTATTGATTTAGTTATAATTTTGCTATTTGAGCCCAATAAGATTTAAATTAAGGTTTGGTTTTCATTATAAGGGCTAATGGTGAAAGTTGGTGGCACTAAGTAAAGGTTTTTAATTGATTAAAAAATTATATAAATTGAAAATTAGCCTAGTGATGGCTAATAAATGGTTTTGGTGATTAAGTGATACTATGTGAATGGTTGGTTTAATATATGGACCATTAGGGTGGATTATGACTCATTGACCTAAATTGTGTGGTATGAGTTATAGTCTTCATTAATACTATTTGTCATGATAAGTGATGTGGATCACTTATATGTTGTAGAAAATTGTTGGTGGAACTTATTGAGAAGTAAGGAACAAGCTGAGCCCTATTTTGTACAAGGGGAACCCTTTTGGTACCAAAGGGTTGAGGTAACAGGGGAATTTATATTTCTTATTACTTTGTTTTAGCTATTTTTGAATAAATATTACTAGTTATCATGCATTACATGTTTTAAAAGAATAAATGTGCTTTATAAGGGGTTATGGGGTACTACTTTGATTATAGTGCAAATATGTTTTCTAATTGTTTAATAACAATGTTTTTATGGAAATGAGATTTATAAATATTATACTACTTTAGAGTGTTGAATGGTCAATACTCAGGAAAGGTAGACAAGAGTAAAAGGCATGATCTCGGTGGGAGTTCACCAATGAGAAGGTGTGGATTTTTGATATTCTATGGCACACTGTCAGTACTCAGTGTTGTCTTACGTATTGTGGGCTCAGTGCACTAAAGTGGTTAGTGTATTGAGTGTTCGACACCTCTCAGTGGGGGAGGGAATCCGACATATGAAGTGTGAGGTTGAGTGCCTAGGCCAAGGTAGCCCTCACATGGAGAGTAAGTCGGGCTGGCTCTGGGAGGGAGTTAGCTTTGACTGCTCAGGATTCACGTCGAAGGGGCATAGGCGGTTCGGTGGATTAGATCATGCCTTAGATTATGTTTTATGCCTGTGGAGGTACAAGTAGGTATAAGATTTACCTGCAAGTTAAAGAGTGCTAGGAGGCATTCTGTTGGTCATGAAAGGCCATACCGGCCTAGGTCATGCATTCATGCATTTTAAATGGCTAAATTATATACTATGTTGAATTTATTATTCGTTTATTTGATTATGGCTTACTTTGTAATAATCAATGTAGATTTCACTGTTACTGAGACTGTGGTTGTCTCACCCCTTTCTTTTCAATATTCTAGGTCCAGGCGAAGGATCCAGTGGTGGACGGGGAAAGAAACAAAGCTAGGGGTTTGCTTGTGATTTGTAAAGAACTGCAACCCCTTTCTTTTGAGCAAATATATTGTAATGTATTTAAGATTAGGGTGCCAGTAGGATATGATTATGTATATGTGTGTGAATATGTGTGGATTGTGTGCTTGTGTATGAATTTTTGTCTGTTTGCAGACTTGTGGCTAGGAAACTTGGTTATGGTGTGTAGTTTTGATGGATTTAATTAGTAGACCAAGTTTCTATTATAATCAGATATTTATTTTGATATATATGTGATTTTATAAGCAAATGCAAAGTGGTTGCATTGTAAATGGTGTCCTATGGGCAAACATACACCTTGGATAGAGAGAGTGGATGCGTGGGCCCCACAAGGAGCTCTGAGCCAAGTGAAAATGTTTAGCATATGTATTTATATAAATACATGGTATTTAGATTGATTTGTGACCACTCTTGTATGATTTGTGCATTTTGGGGGTTTAGGGTCCATTTTGGGAAATGGCACCCGGGTGGTCAAATTTTGATATATGGGATTTTTCCATCATTTGAATATTCTATCAGGTGTTTTTAGTCTTATTTGATGTGTCCAAAGTGTTCCCACAGGTTTGTGACCATTAGGATGAGATTTGGACAATTTTGAAAATGGTTTTTACCAAAAAACTGCACTTTTGCATCCGGGTGTCCAAATCTTAATCCGACCGTTGGATTTCTCTAAAATTTGGGTCACAAGTAAAACCTTTTATAAGCTTCGTGTGGGATTTAGAATCACATCGATCGGATATCGAACGGAGAAACGATGCACTCCGGAATTTGGTCTGGAGGTGCTATCATGACAGCATTAAATTGCTGTCATGATAGCTACAGTGTTGATGTTATAACCTGCATAAAATTCAATCCGTCCGTTGGATCTTTTCAAAATTTAGTATACTAATAGTATTCTTTAAAAGTGACATGTGGGCTTTGGAATCACTCCGATCGGAGGTCGGATGATGAAGTGGTGCACTCCGGAAGTTGGTCCGGAAGTGCTGTCATGACAGCTTTTTAGCTATCATGACAGCAAAAGTAACCAAATTTATAACATGTCCAATTTTTAATCTGACTGTTGGATGTTTTTGAAATTTGGTATACTTATAGTACCCTTTGAAGGTGACGTGTGAGCTTTAAAATCACTTCGATCGGAGGTCGGATGGCGGAACGGCGCCTCCCAGAAGTTGACCTGGGAGGGCTGTTATGACAGCAATTTAAATGCTGTCATGACAGCATCTTTTTATTTCACTTTCATCTAGCTTGCTTCCGCGTGCTATGGGTAGAACCTATAAATTTTTTTCAAAGGCTTTAAATGTTTACTTTGCAATTGTATATTTGTTTAGTGATTTAAATGATTTGTTTCCTAAGTTGGTTTTAGGATTAATTCCTTAACCACACTTAGTTTATTTGAATTGTGTGATTTTTGGATAACACTCGGGGCAAGTGTTACAATGGCCATCATGGAATATGAGGAAAATTCATATTCCATAAGCCTTAATAACTAGAAATTATGTTAAAATATTAATATATGTAAGTTATATATAATAATAAAGTTTGTAAAGTCTTAAATATTTTATAAAAATTTTGACAAAATTTCCCCTATAACTCAAACCTCTTAAAATTTTCACAACAATAATAGCACCTATCAACCAGACCAACAAAGAGACTAGCTCCTTTCTAGCAATTTACATAATAACAAAATAAGATTAGGAGCTAACTATGGTATATGTGAAATACTAAGTTATGATTACAAAATACAATACATAATTTTACCAAAACAATAATCGCAATATGACTTCTCTTTCCCAAAAAGGCAAATGGCCTCTTAATGATCCGCTGAAGGCGTAGAGTTAGCTACACTATCTAAAACCAAAGAAATTACTGGTCAATAGCGTTCCAATTATATATATGTATATAAATATATAAAGACCTTAATGAATAAATTTAATTTAAAAATTTTGAAATAATGAACCATTAACTAAAACGAATAATAATAAACAATACATTTTCTCAATGATACAATCATGAATTTGAACAATGTTAATAGGACAAAACAATTTATCAAAATTTATAATGTTCATAAAATATAAAAATTTCAAGCAATAGTATGACTAGGTAGAATGCTTTTAAAAAAATAATATAAAAATAATGAATTTTAAGTTTAGATTTAGGAGGGCTTTATGAGAACAAATAGCAAGCGTGGTGTAACATCCTAAAAATTTTAAAACTCAAATTTATTTAAAAAAATAAATAAAAATAAAATAAAATATCTATAATTAAATTAAAATTTAGAATAATTTGATAGAGGTCCAGAGTTTGAATTTTACTAAGCAAAAGTTTAGTTTTATTTGATTTTTAACTATAGGAAAAATTACCAAAGTTGACCCGGGCTTTTGTGCAATAATAAAAAATGTTGGGCCATTTCTTGTAATTTTCCCCAAACTTTTAAATCAGCTTTTATAAGATGAAAAACCAGACCAGAACGCAGAAAAGAAAACAAGGAAAGAAAGGAAACACGTGAGAGAGAGAGAGAGAGAGAGAGGAAGAAGAAAGGAGAAAGAGAGGGAGTTAGGCTCGGATCTAGGAGTCTTTGTGACCGTTGCGAGCTCGGCTACACGATAGGTAAACTCCCTACTTCAATCCTCTTCTCTTTCTCTTGATTTTCTTCAATTTTTAGAAGAGGAGATTTTTGGATTTTGATTCCAAAGGCTTTATTCTTGTAAGCTTTTGTTTCTTTGGATCCTAGGGAGCATGTTTTGAGTTTCTATATAGTGATCTAATATTTTGAGTGGATAATTAGATGAAAAGAGGTGTTTTGGACACAAAATAAATCCTGAGAAATTGGGTTTTTGCTCTTCAATGGTTTAAGCTTATTGATTTAGTTATAATTTTGCTATTTGAACCCAATAAGATTTAAATTAAGGTTTGGTTTTCATTATAAGGGCTAATGGTGAAAGTTGGTGACACTAAGTGAAGGTTTTTAATTGATAAAAAATTATATAAATTGAAAATTAGCCTAGTAATGGCTAATAAATGGTTTTGGTGGTTAAGTGATACTATGTGAATGGTTGGTTTAATATATGGACCATTAGGGTGGATTATGACTCATTGACCTAAGTTGTGTGGTATAAGTTATAGTCTTCATTAATACTATTTGTCATGATAAGTGATGTGGATCACTTATATGTTGTAGAAAATTGTTGGTGGAACTTATTGAGAAGTAAGGAACAAGCCGAGCCCTATTTTGTACAAGGGGAACCCTTTTAGTACCAAAGGGTTGAGGTAACAGGGGAATTTATATTTCTTATTACTTTGTTTTAGCTATTTTTGAATAAATATTACTAGTTATCATGCATTACATGTTTTAAAAGAATAAATGTGCTTTATAAGGGGTTATGGGGTACTACTTTGATTATAGTGCAAATATGTTTTCTAATTGTTTAATAACAATGTTTTTATGGAAATGAGATTTATAAATATTATACTACTTTAGAGTGTTGAATGGTCAATACTCAGGAAAGGTAGACAAGAGTAAAAGGCATGATCTCGGTGGGAGTTCACCAATGAGAAGGTGTGGATTTTTGATATTCTATGGCACACTGTCAGTCTAAGAAGCACCGATACGGGTACGAGTGTCGGGTACGATACGATACGATACGCGGACACGGCTATTTTTTAAAATTTTAGGATACGGGTACGGCTATATAAATAATTAAATATTAAATATTTGAATGTTTAAAAATACAATTTCAAGATGTCTAATGCCATCATAAAATATAATACAACAAATAGCTAAGTACTTAAATACTATCAAGTGGCAAAAAATAATTATCAACTTAAAATAATTCTAATAAAAATTTTAACATAAAGAGAGTCAATAAAAATTAAAAATAAATCAATGTTTAACTCAATAAAATAATCCATCAAAATAAAAAAAATTTAATAATTCAGTATTAAATTTAAAAAACTGATTAGTTGTTCTGCCTCTCTCGGTTCAGCAGTGAAGAACTGAGCAATAAATATTCATTGTCCAGCAATGCAATAATCCCAATAAATATCCATCAGGCAGCAGCACAACATTGAACAATAAAAAAGTGAAAAGCAGAAGAGATAGAGATGAGGTCAAAGACGCTGAGGCAGAGCTCAGATTGAAGCTGAATGAATTATCAAGATTGAAGCTGAAGACTGAAGACTGAAGAATGATGAGGTCGAAGACGTGAGAGTGAGGCAGCGTGCGAAGTGAGAAGTGAAAACGCGTCTGACTCAGAGCGATACAGCGGTCGACACAGGCAATGAGCGACAGAGTGGAAAACACGAGAAGGGGGTCGATTGGAGCTGAAAATCTTAGGGCATCGGGTTTCTGGAGTTGGGACTGAGTAAAAAGAGGTGAAAAATGCAGAGTTTTGCGTCAGCCCGCGTCCGACCCGCGTCAACCCGTCTCGACCCGCATCTGCCCGCGTCCGCCAGAAACTGGGAAAAGGGACGCGCCGTTCCCCCGTCCTGAACGCGTGTCCGTGTCGGATACGTATCCGATACGGACACGCCGGCCATTTTCGCGTATCGGTGCTTCTGAGCTGTCAGTACTCAGTGTTGTCTTACGTATTGTGGGCTCAGTGCACTAAAGTGGTTAGTGTATTGAGTGTTCGACACCTCTCAGTGGGGGAGGGAATCCGACATATGAAGTGTGAGGTTGAGTGCCTAGGCCAAGGTAGCCCTCACATGGAGAGTAAGTCGGGCTGGCTCTGGGAGGGAGTTAGCTTTGACTGCTCAGGATTCACGTCGAAGGGGCATAGGCGGTTCGGTGGATTAGATCATGCCTTAGATTATGTTTTGTGCCTGTGGAGGTACAAGTAGGTATAAGGTTTACCTGCGAGTTAAAGAGTGCTAGGGGGCATTCTGTTGGTCATGAAAGGCCATACCGGCCTCGGTCATGCATTCATGCATTTTAAATGGCTAAATTATATACTATGTTGAATTTATTATTCATTTATTTGATTATGGCTTACTTTGTAATAATCAATATAGATTTCACTGTTACTGAGACTGTGGTTGTCTCACCCCTTTCTTTTCAATATTCTAGGTCCAGGCGAAGGATCCAGTGGTGGACGGGGAAAAGAGCAAAGCTAGGGGTTTGCTTGTGATTTGTAAAGAACTGCAACCCCTTTCTTTTGAGCAAATATATTGTAATGTATTTAAGATTAGGGTGCCAGTAGGATATGATTATGTGTGTGTGTGTGTGAATATGTGTGGATTGTGTGCTTGTGTATGAATTTTTGTCTGTTTGCAGACTTGTGGCTAGGAAACTTGGTTATGGTGTGTGGTTTTGATGGATTTACTTAGTAGACCAAGTTTCTATTACAAGCAGATCTTTATTTTGATATATATGTGATTTTATAAGCAAATGCAAAGTGGTTGCATTGCAAATGGTGTGCTATGGGAAAACATACAGCTTGGATAGAGAGAGTGGGTGCGTGGGCCCCACAAGGAGCTCTGAGCCAAGTGAAGATGTTTAGCATATGTATTTATATAAATACATGGTATTTGGATTGATTTGTGACCACTCTTGTATGATTTGTACATTTTGGGGGTTTAGGGTCCATTTTAGGAAATGGCACCCGGGTGGTCAAATTTTGATGTATGGGGGTTTTCCATCATTTGAATGTTCTATCAAGTGTTTTTAATCTTATTTGACGTGTCCAAAGTATTTCCACAGGTTTGTGACCATTAGGATGGGATTTGGACAATTTTGAAAATGGTTTTTACCAAAAAGCTGCACTTTTACATCCGGGTGTCCAAATCTTAATCCGACCGTTGGATTTCTCTAAAATTTGGGTCACAAGTAAAACCTTTTATAAGCTTCGTGTGGGCTTTGGAATCACGTCGATCGGATATCGGACGGAGAAATGACGCACTCCGAAATTTGGTCTGGAGGTGCTGTCATGACAGCATTAAATTGCTGTCATGACAGCTACAGTGTTGATTTTGTAACCTGCACAAAATTCAATCCGTCCGTTGGATCTTTTCAAAATTTAGTATGCTAATAGTATTCTTTAAAAGAGATATGTGGGCTTTGGAATCACTCCGATCGGAGGTCAGATGATGAAATGGTGCACTCCGGAAGTTGGTCCGGAAGTGCTGTCATGACAGCTTTTTAGCTGTCATGACAGCAAAAATAGTCAATCTTTTAACATGTCTAATTTTTAATCCGACCGTTGGATCTTTTTGAAATTTGGTACACTTATAGTACCCTTTGAATGTGACGTGTGAGCTTTAAAATCACTTCAATCGGAGGTCAAATGACGGAACACCGCCTCCTGGAAGTTGGCCCAGGAGGGCTGTCATGACAGCAATAAATTACTGTCATGACAGCATCTTTTTATTCCATTTTCGTCTAACTTGCTTCCGTGCGCTATAGGTAGAACCTATAATTATTTTTAAGGTTTTAAATGATTTATTTCTTAAGTTGGTTAGAGGATCAACTCCTTAACCACACTTAGTTTGTTTGAATTATGTGATTTTTGGATAACACTCAAGGCTAGTGTTACATTTGGTATCAGTTTTAGGTTTATGATTCCTTTTTCCTACTTGGCACCTTAAATACATTACTTTTATGCTCTTTCCCTTCTACCACTAACCTGGACTAATATTGTTTTTCTTTCTTGGCTTGTTCCTTTAGGAGGGGAGAAAGGTCCGTACGCTTGCGGCCGTACACCTTTCAGTTCTAATATGGCTTGAAGGGGAAGGGGTAGATCGAGGAATGAGGAACGACCACCACCTCTACCTCCTCCGCCTCCGCCTCCACCTCCACCTCCACCACCACCACAGGGGACGGATGCAGTCATGGCTAGGCTGCTTGAAGTTATGGTAGATATACAGCAAAATCTTAGAAGTCATACTGTTTCAAATCAGCATGTTGACCTAAGTGCTGGGCAGGGATCTTCTAGTACTATAGGAGCTCATGCACCAGTTGCTAATAATCGAGAGGATGACATATCCGAACCTTGGAAGGAATTCTCTCGTTCTAATCCGACCACATATGATGGTAGTATGCTTGATGGGAAAGCTGATGAGTGGTTGGATCGGATGGAGCAGTTATTTACTGTTGTGAGGTGTACATCTGAGCAGAGGGTTATCTTGGCTACGATGCAGCTTGTTGGTGAAGCCAAGCATTGGTGGGATTCTGTTAAGCCCACAGATGGAAGATCTATGTCTTGGGATGAATTTAAAGAAAGATTTTATGATTTTCACTTTCCGCCAGCTTTCAGAGATGAGAAAGAGGCAGAGTTTCATGCATTTCAGCAGGGGGACTTAGACGAGGAGACTTTTATAAGAAAATTCAATCAGCTGTCTAAGTTCTCAACATATCTAAAGGCTTCTAATGATAGCAAGTGGAAAGCAAAGAGGTTATTAGAAAAGATGAGGCCAGAATACCGCCAGCAGCTATCTTTGTTAGGCGAGGCGACATATGATGAGATGTGCAATCGTCTGAGGATTGCCGCTCGTCGAGGCCAAGACACAGAGAGTAGCCGGAGTAGGGATACACGAGGTCGATTTTCTTTTGGGTTAGCTCCTACTGGTGGTGTATCTAAGAGAATGGGTTTTAGCTCTGGTTCTTCTTCTAGTGGCTCCTTTAGAATCGGGTCTTCTTCTGCTTCTGGTAATCGAAATTTAAATAGGGGTTCAACATTTCAAGGTAATCGGGGTGGTAATATGAGATCTGGGAGTTCTCGTTTCTCTGGGAATGCTCCAGCACGTTCTTCACAAACCAGTCAAGCCCCAATTCTAAGCACAGCGAGGTCACCTTGCAATAGATGTGGTAGGGTTCATTTTGGTCGCTGTTTTGCTTGCTACAAGTGTGGAAAGTTAGGCCATTTGATCCGTGACTGCCCTGATTTACATGAGAGCTCGGACCGGAGGAACGTGATTCCTGGTAGAGTGTATACAGTATCTCAGGAGGAGGCTAGGAAGTCATCGAATCTAATCACTGGTATGGTTTCTATCTGTGGCCTCGATTTAGAAGCTTTGTTTGATTGTGGTGCGACTCATTCTTTTATTTCTGCCGAGCGCTTAGATAGAATGGCTATGCCTGTTGACCAGTTGCCCCATGATATAGAAGTTTCCTCTACTTCTGGTTTGGTTGGTCGATCCAGTGTGGTGTGTAGGACTAAGATGACTTTTAATGGGCGATCGACTTGGGTGAATATGATCAAATTACCTATGCAAGGGATTGATTTAATTATTGGTATGGATTGGTTGACAGCTTATGGTGCTGTCTTAGATTGTGTGACTAAGACAGTGACTTTGGTAGAAGTACCGGAGGTGATCAAAGAATACCCTGGTCATTCTTGTTTTCTTTCTTCTTTACAAGTTGAAAGGTTGATTGAGCAGGGATGTGAGGCTTACGTGGTAGTGCTCGCTACCCAAGGGTCTGAGACAGGTATAGTGGATGAAATTGAGGTTGTTAGGGAGTTCCCAGAGGTGTTTTCTGAGGATGTATCAGGATTACCTCCAGAACGTGAGGTTGAATTCTCAATTGACCTGGTACCGGGGACTCAGCCAATTTCAAAGGCTCCCTATAGAATGGCTCCTTCAGAGTTAGCTGAGTTGAAGAAGCAACTTGAGGAGCTGTTAGATAAGGGATTTATTAGACCTAGTGTTTCTCCTTGGGGATCTCCTGTCTTATTTGTGAAGAAGAAGGATGGTAGTTTAAGATTGTGTATCGATTACAGGCAGTTGAATAAGGTTACGGTGAAGAACAAGTACCCACTGCCTCGCATCGATGATCTCTTAGATCAGTTGGTTGGTGCCACGATTTTCTCTAAGATTGATTTACGTTCAGGGTACCATCAGCTGAGGGTTAGTGAGAAGGATGTGGCAAAGACTGCTTTCAGGACTCGATATGGTCATTATGAGTTTTTGGTTATGCCATTCGGGCTGACTAATGCGCCTGCGGTTTTCATGGACTATATGAACCGCATTTTTCGACCTTTCTTGGATCAGTTTGTGGTAGTTTTTATTGACGATATACTGATCTACTCTAAAGATGAGGAGCAGCATGCCAGACACTTGAGGACTGTCCTAAGGTTTCTGCGAGATCATAAGCTATATGCCAAGCTCAGTAAGTGCGAGTTTTGGATGAGAGAGGTTAGGTTCTTGGGACATATCGTGTCGGCAAATGGTATTGCAGTTGATCCATATAAAGTTGAAGCAGTCATGCAATGGGAGAGACCAAAATCGATAACTGAGATCCGTAGTTTTCTGGGATTAGCAGGTTACTACCGGCGTTTTATCAAAGGTTTCTCTCAGATTTCTATGCCTTTGACTAGACTCACAAGGAAGGATAGGCCATTTATCTGGGATGATAAGTGCGAGACAGCTTTTCTTGAGTTGAAAGAAAGGTTAACAACAGCTCCAGTGTTGGTGATTTCGGATCCTCAAAAGCCCTATGATGTGTATACTGATGCCTCTCATAAGGGTCTTGGTTGTGTTCTAATGCAAGATGAGAGAGCAGTGGCATATGCATCTAGACAACTTAGACCGCATGAGGAGAATTATCCAACACATGATCTCGAGTTGGCTGCGGTGGTCTTTGCGTTAAAGATCTGGCGTCATTATCTTTATGGAACAGAGTTCAGGGTCATGAGCGACCATAAAAGTCTCAAGTACCTGGTGGATCAAAAAGAGCTGAATATGAGACAGAGACGTTGGATGGAGTTTCTAAAAGATTATAATTTTGAATTTAAGTATCATCCGGGAAAGCAAATGTGGTAGCAGATGCTCTTAGTCGCAAGACCTTACATGTAGCCTATTTAATGGTTCGGGAGCATAGATTGATGGAATCTTTGGTTGAAACTTTTTGGGTATGACTAAGTTCTCTTTGAATGGTCTTAATACTATGGTTATTTCTAATGAATTTTGGAAAGAGATACGAGATGCTCAGCTTCAAGATCCGATTTTGTCAAAAATAAGTCAAGACATCGAGAATGGTGAGATAATGGACTATTGGTTTAGTGATGATGGGTATGTGGTTTTCAAGGATAGGGTGTGTATTCCTAACAATGAGTCTATTCGGAAGAAATTGTTGGATGAGGCACATCGAAGTAGCTACACCCTTCATCCCGGTGCTACTAAGATGTATCATGACATGCAGCGTCATTGGTGGTGGCCAGGCATGAAAAAGGATGTCACAGAGTATGTTAGTAAGTGTTTGACCTGTCAGAAGGTCAAAATAGAGCACCAAAAGCCATCGGGGTTATTACAGCCTTTGGAGATTCCTAAATGGAAATGGGAGAGTATTTCAATGGATTTTGTGTCTGGTTTGCCGAGGACCCAGGCTAGTTTTGACTCTATCTGGGTAATTGTAGATCGTTTGACTAAGTCAGCACATTTCTTACCGGTCAAGACCACCTATACGGTTGATAGGTATGCTGAGATCTACATTAAGGAGATTGTGCGACTACATGGGGTACCGAGGGATATTGTTTCAGACCGTGATCCTCGGTTTACATCGAATTTATGGCAAGCTATGCAAAGGCTATGGGCACAGATCTGAAGTTTAGTACGTCTTATCATCCACAAACGGATGGACAAACTGAGCGGACGATCCAGACATTAGAGGATATGTTGAGGTCGTGTGCCCTAGAGCTTCAGGGAAGCTGGGATAAGCATTTACCTCTGGCAGAGTTTGCTTATAATAACAGTTATCATGCCAGTATTCAAATGGCTCCTTATGAAGCATTGTATGGAAGACGATGCAGATCGCCTCTTTGTTGGTATGAGTTGAGTGAGAGGACAATGATGGGACCGGATGTGGTAGATGAGACCACAGAGAAAATCAAATTGATCCAACAAAAACTTCTTACAGCACAGAGTAGACAGAAAAGTTATGCAGATAATCGTCGTAAGGACTTGTCTTTTGAGGTTGGGGATCATGTCTTTCTCAAAGTTTCCCCATTGACGGGCGTTGGACGCTCAATTCGGGCTAAAAAGTTATCTCCTCGATATATGGGTCCTTTTGAGGTTTTGAAGAAAGTTGGGCCGGTGGCTTATCAGTTGGCATTACCGCCTCAGTTAGCGGGTCTACACAACGTGTTTCATGTGTCACAATTGAAGAAGTACCAGCCAGACCCGTCGCATGTGATAAAACCTGAGGAGGTTGAAATTCAAGAGAATTTAACCTACCGGACTGAACCAGATCGTATTGTGGATGCTAAGGATAAGCAACTTAGAAATAAGACAATCCGGTTGGTAAAAGTGATTTGGAAAGGGACAGCTCCGGGAGATGCAACCTGGGAGACTGAGGATCAAATGAGGAAGGAATATCCACAGTTGTTTCCCTAGGTATGTTTATCTCTTTGGTTCATGTATTAGCTTGGATTTTGGGGACAAAATCCTTTTTAAAGGAGGGGAGAATGTAACATCCTAAAAATTTTAAGACTCAAATTTATTTAAAAAAATAAATAAAAATAAAATAAAATATCTATAATTAAATTAAAATTTAGAATAATTTGATAGAGGTCCAGAGTTTGAATTTTACTAAGCAAAAGTTTAGTTTTATTTGATTTTTAACTATGGGAAAAATTACCAAAGTTGACCCGGGCTTTTGTGCAATAATAAAAAATGTTGGGCCATTTCTTGTAATTTTCCCCAAACTTTTAAATCAGCTTTTATAAGATGAAAAACCAGACCAGAACGCAGAAAAGAAAACAAGGAAAGAAAGGAAACACGTGAGAGAGAGAGAGAGAGAGAGAGGAAGAAGAAAGAGAAAGGGAGGGAGTTAGGCTTGGATCTAGGAGTCTTTGCGACCGTTGCGAGCTCGGCTACACGATAGGTAAACTCCCTACTTCAATCCTCTTCTCTTTCTCTTGATTTTCTTCAATTTTTGGAAGAGGAAATTTTTGGATTTTGATCCCAAAGGCTTTATTCTTGTAAGCTTTTGTTTCTTTGGATCCTAGGGAGCATGTTTTGAGTTTCTATATAGTGATCTAATATTTTGAGTGGATAATTGGATGAAAAGAGGTGTTTTGGGCACAAAATAAACCTGAGAAATTGGGTTTTTGCTCTTCAATGGTTTAAGCTTATTGATTTAGTTATAATTTTGCTATTTGAGCCCAATAAGATTTAAATTAAGGTTTGGTTTTCATTATAAGGGCTAATGGTGAAAGTTGGTGACACTAAGTGAAGGTTTTTAATTGATAAAAAATTATATAAATTGAAAATTAGCCTAGTGATGGCTAATAAATGGTTTTGGTGGTTAAGTGATACTATGTGAATGGTTGGTTTAATATATGGACCATTAGGGTGGATTATGACTCATTGACCTAAGTTGTGTGGTATAAGTTATAGTCTTCATTAATACTATTTGTCATGATAAGTGATGTGGATCACTTATATGTTGTAGAAAATTGTTGGTGGAACTTATTGAGAAGTAAGGAACAAGCCGAGCCCTATTTTGTACAAGGGGAACCCTTTTAGTACCAAAGGGTTGAGGTAACAGGGGAATTTATATTTCTTATTACTTTGTTTTAGCTATTTTTGAATAAATATTACTAGTTATCATGCATTACATGTTTTAAAAGATTAAATGTGCTTTATAAGGGGTTATGGGGTACTACTTTGATTATAGTGCAAATATGTTTTCTAATTGTTTAATAACAATGTTTTTATGGAAATGAGATTTATAAATATTATACTACTTTAGAGTGTTGAATGGTCAATACTCAGGAAAGGTAGACAAGAGTAAAAGGCATGATCTCGGTGGGAGTTCACCAATGAGAAGGTGTGGATTTTTGATATTCTATGGCACACTGTCAGTACTCAGTGTTGTCTTACGTATTGTGGGCTCAGTGCACTAAAGTGGTTAGTGTATTGAGTGTTCGACACCTCTCAGTGGGGGAGGGAATCCGACATATGAAGTGTGAGGTTGAGTGCCTAGGCCAAGGTAGCCCTCACATGGAGAGTAAGTCGGGCTGGCTCTGGGAGGGAGTTAGCTTTGACTGCTCAGGATTCACGTCGAAGGGGCATAGGCGGTTCGGTGGATTAGATCATGCCTTAGATTATGTTTTGTGCCTGTGGAGGTACAAGTAGGTATAAGGTTTACCTGCGAGTTAAAGAGTGCCAGGGGGCATTCTGTTGGTCATGAAAGGCCATACCGGCCTAGGTCATGCATTCATGCATTTTAAATGGCTAAATTATATACTATGTTGAATTTATTATTCATTTATTTGATTATGGCTTACTTTGTAATAATCAATATAGATTTCACTGTTACTGAGACTGTGGTTGTCTCACCCCTTTCTTTTCAATATTCTAGGTCCAGGCGAAGGATCCAGTGGTGGACGGGGAAAAGAGCAAAGCTAGGGGTTTGCTTGTGATTTGTAAAGAACTGCAACCCCTTTCTTTTGAGCAAATATATTGTAATGTATTTAAGATTAGGGTGCCAGTAGGATATGATTATGTGTGTGTGTGTGAATATGTGTGGATTGTGTGCTTGTGTATGAATTTTTGTCTGTTTGCAGACTTGTGGCTAGGAAACTTGGTTATGGTGTGTGGTTTTGATGGATTTACTTAGTAGACCAAGTTTCTATTACAAGCAGATCTTTATTTTGATATATATGTGATTTTATAAGCAAATGCAAAGTGGTTGCATTGCAAATGGTGTGCTATGGGAAAACATACAGCTTGGATAGAGAGAGTGGGTGCGTGGGCCCCACAAGGAGCTCTGAGCCAAGTGAAAATGTTTAGCATATGTATTTATATAAATACATGGTATTTGGATTGATTTGTGACCACTCTTGTATGATTTGTGCATTTTGGGGGTTTAGGGTCCATTTTAGGAAATGGCACCCGGGTGGTCAAATTTTGATGTATGGGGGTTTTCCATCATTTGAATGTTCTATCAAGTGTTTTTAATCTTATTTGACGTGTCCAAAGTGTTTCCACAGGTTTGTGACCATTAGGATGGGATTTGGACAATTTTGAAAATGGTTTTTACCAAAAAGCTGCACTTTTGCATCCGGGTGTCCAAATCTTAATCCGACCGTTGGATTTCTCTAAAATTTGGGTCACAAGTAAAACCTTTTATAAGCTTCGTGTGGGCTTTGGAATCACGTCGATCGGATATCGGACGGAGAAACGACGCACTCCGGAATTTGGTCTGGAGGTGCTGTCATGACAGCATTAAATTGCTGTCATGACAGCTACAGTGTTGATTTTGTAACCTGCACAAAATTCAATCCGTCCGTTGGATCTTTTCAAAATTTAGTATGCTAATAGTATTCTTTAAAAGTGACATGTGGGCTTTGGAATCACTCCGATCGGAGGTCAGATGATGAAATGGTGCACTCCGGAAGTTGGTCCGGAAGTGCTGTCATGACAGCTTTTTAGCTGTCATGACAGCAAAAATAGTCAATCTTTTAACATGTCTAATTTTTAATCCGACCGTTGGATCTTTTTGAAATTTGGTACACTTATAGTACCCTTTGAATGTGACGTGTGAGCTTTAAAATCACTTCAATCGGAGGTCGAATGACGGAACACCGCCTCCTGGAAGTTGGCCCAGGAGGGCTGTCATGACAGCAATAAATTACTGTCATGACAGCATCTTTTTATTCCATTTTCGTCTAACTTGCTTCCGTGCGCTATAGGTAGAACCTATAATTATTTTTAAGGTTTTAAATGATTTATTTCTTAAGTTGGTTAGAGGATCAACTCCTTAACCACACTTAGTTTGTTTGAATTATGTGATTTTTGGATAACACTCAAGGCAAGTGTTACATTTGGTATCAGTTTTAGGTTTATGATTCCTTTTTCCTACTTGGCACCTTAAATACATTACTTTTATGCTCTTTCCCTTCTACCACTAACCTGGACTAATATTGTTTTTCTTTCTCTGGCTTGTTCCTTTAGGAGGGGAGAAAGGTCCGTACGCTTGTGGCCGTACACCTTTCAGTTCTAATATGGCTCGAAGGGGAAGGGGTAGATCGAGGAATGAGGAACGACCACCACCTCTACCTCCTCCGCCTCCGCCTCCGCCTCCACCTCCACCACCACCACAGGGGACAGATGCAGTCATGGCTAGGCTGCTTGAAGTTATGGTGGATATACAGCAAAATCTTAGAAGTCATACTGTTCCAGATCAGCATGTTGACCTAAGTGCTGGGCAGGGATCTTCTAGTACTATGGGAGCTCATGCACCAGTTGTTAATAATCGAGAGGATGACATATCTGAACCTTGGAAGGAATTCTCTCGCTCTAATCCGACTACATATGATGGTAGTATGCTTGATGGGAAAGCTGAGGAGTGGTTGGATCGGATGGAGCAGTTATTTACTGTTGTGAGGTGTACATCTGAGCAGAGGTTATCTTGGCTACGATGCAGCTTGTTGGTGAAGCCAAGCATTGGTGGGATTCTGTTAAGCCCACAGATGGAAGATCTATGTCTTGGGATGAATTTAAAGAAAGATTTTATGATTTTCACTTTCCGCCAGCTTTCAGAGATGAGAAAGAGGCAGAGTTTCATGCATTTCAGCAGGGGGACTTAGACGAGGAGACTTTTATAAGAAAATTCAATCAGCTGTCTAAGTTCTCAACATATCTGAAGGCTTCTAATGATAGCAAGTGGAAAGCAAAGAGGTTATTAGAAAAGATGAGGCCAGAATACCGCCAGCAGCTATCTTTGTTAGGCGAGGCGACATATGATGAGATGTGCAATCGTCTGAGGATTGCCGCTCGTCGAGGCCGAGACACAGAGAGTAGCCGGAGTAGGGATACACGAGGTCGATTTTCTTTTGGGTTAGCTCCTACTGGTGGTGTATCCAAGAGAATGGGTTTTAGCTCTGGTTCTTCTTCTAGTGGCTCCTTTAGAATCGGGTCTTCTTCTGCTTCTGGTAATCGAAATTTAAATAGGGGTTCAAGATTTCAAGGTAATCGGGGTGGTAATATGAGATCTGGGGGTTCTCGTTTCTCTGGGAATGCTCCAGCACGTTCTTCACAAACCAGTCAAGCCCCAATTCTAAGCACAGCGAGGTCACCTTGCAATAGATGTGGTAGGGTTCATTTTGGTCGCTGTTTTGCTTGCTACAAGTGTGGAAAGTTAGGCCATTTGATCCGTGACTGCCCTGATTTACATGAGAGCTCGGACCGGAGGAACGTGATTCCTGGTAGAGTGTATACAGTATCTCAGGAGGAGGCTAGGAAGTCATCGAATCTAATCACTGGTATGGTTTCTATCTGTGGCCTCGATTTAGAAGCTTTGTTTGATTGTGGTGCGACGCATTCTTTTATTTCTGCCGAGCGCTTAGATAGAATGGCTATGCCTGTTGACCAGTTGCCCCATGATATAGAAGTTTCCTCTACTTCTGGTTTGGTTGGTCGATCCAGTGTGGTGTGTAGGACTAAGATGACTTTTAATGGGCGATCGACTTGGGTGAATATGATCAAATTACCTATGCAAGGGATTGATTTAATTATTGGTATGGATTGGTTGACAGCTTATGGTGCTGTCTTAGATTGTGTGACTAAGACAGTGACTTTGGTAGAAGTACCGGAGGTGATCAAAGAATACCCTGGTCATTCTTGTTTTCTTTCTTCTTTACAAGTTGAAAGGTTGATTGAGCAGGGATGTGAGGCTTACGTGGTAGTGCTCGCTACCCAAGGGTCTGAGACAGGTATAGTGGATGAAATTGAGGTTGTTAGGGAGTTCCCAGAGGTGTTTTCTGAGGATGTATCAGGATTACCTCCAGAACGTGAGGTTGAATTCTCAATTGACCTGGTACCGGGGACTCAGCCAATTTCAAAGGCTCCCTATAGAATGGCTCCTTCAGAGTTAGCTGAGTTGAAGAAGCAACTTGAGGAGCTGTTAGATAAGGGATTTATTAGACCTAGTGTTTCTCCTTGGGGATCTCCTGTCTTATTTGTGAAGAAGAAGGATGGTAGTTTAAGATTGTGTATCGATTACAGGCAGTTGAATAAGGTTACGGTGAAGAACAAGTACCCACTGCCTCGCATCGATGATCTCTTAGATCAGTTGGTTGGTGCCACGATTTTCTCTAAGATTGATTTACGTTCAGGGTACCATCAGCTGAGGTTAGTGAGAAGGATGTGGCAAAGACTGCTTTCAGGACTCGATATGGTCATTATGAGTTTTTGGTTATGCCATTCGGGCTGACTAATGCGCCTGCGGTTTTCATGGACTATATGAACCGCATTTTTCGACCTTTCTTGGATCAGTTTGTGGTAGTTTTTATTGACGATATACTGATCTACTCTAAAGATGAGGAGCAGCATGCCAGACACTTGAGGACTGTCCTAAGGTTTCTGCGAGATCATAAGCTATATGCCAAGCTCAGTAAGTGCGAGTTTTGGATGAGAGAGGTTAGGTTCTTGGGACATATCGTGTCGGCAAATGGTATTGCAGTTGATCCATATAAAGTTGAAGCAGTCATGCAATGGGAGAGACCAAAATCGATAACTGAGATCCGTAGTTTTCTGGGATTAGCAGGTTACTACCGGCGTTTTATCAAAGGTTTCTCTCAGATTTCTATGCCTTTGACTAGACTCACAAGGAAGGATAGGCCATTTATCTGGGATGATAAGTGCGAGACAGCTTTTCTTGAGTTGAAAGAAAGGTTAACAACAGCTCCAGTGTTGGTGATTTCGGATCCTCAAAAGCCCTATGATGTGTATACTGATGCCTCTCATAAGGGTCTTGGTTGTGTTCTAATGCAAGATGAGAGAGCAGTGGCATATGCATCTAGACAACTTAGACCGCATGAGGAGAATTATCCAACACATGATCTCGAGTTGGCTGCGGTGGTCTTTGCGTTAAAGATCTGGCGTCATTATCTTTATGGAACAGAGTTCAGGGTCATGAGCGACCATAAAAGTCTCAAGTACCTGGTGGATCAAAAAGAGCTGAATATGAGACAGAGACGTTGGATGGAGTTTCTTAAAGATTATAATTTTGAATTTAAGTATCATCCGGGAAAAGCAAATGTGGTAGCAGATGCTCTTAGTCGCAAGACCTTACATGTAGCCTATTTAATGGTTCAGGAGCATAGATTGATGGAATCTTTGGTTGAAACTTCTTTGGGTATGACTAAGTTCTCTTTGAATGGTCTTAATACTATGGTTATTTCTAATGAATTTTGGAAAGAGATACGAGATGCTCAGCTTCAAGATCCGATTTTGTCAAAAATAAGTCAAGACATCGAGAATGGTGAGATAATGGACTATTGGTTTAGTGATGATGGGTATGTGGTTTTCAAGGATAGGGTGTGTATTCCTAACAATGAGTCTATTCGGAAGAAATTGTTGGATGAGGCACATCGAAGTAGCTACACCCTTCATCCCGGTGCTACTAAGATGTATCATGACATGCAGCGTCATTGGTGGTGGCCAGGCATGAAAAAGGATGTCACAGAGTATGTTAGTAAGTGTTTGACCTGTCAGAAGGTCAAAATAGAGCACCAAAAGCCATCGGGGTTATTACAGCCTTTGGAGATTCCTAAATGGAAATGGGAGAGTATTTCAATGGATTTTGTGTCTGGTTTGCCGAGGACCCAGGCTAGTTTTGACTCTATCTGGGTAATTGTAGATCGTTTGACTAAGTCAGCACATTTCTTACCGGTCAAGACCACCTATACGGTTGATAGGTATGCTGAGATCTACATTAAGGAGATTGTGCGACTACATGGGGTACCGAGGGATATTGTTTCAGACCGTGATCCTCGATTTACATCAAATTTATGGCAAGCTATGCAAAAGGCTATGGGCACAGATCTGAAGTTTAGTACGTCTTATCATCCACAAACGGATGGACAAACTGAGCGGACGATCCAGACATTAGAGGATATGTTGAGGTCGTGTGCCCTAGAGCTTCAGGGAAGCTGGGATAAGCATTTACCTCTGGCAGAGTTTGCTTATAATAACAGTTATCATGCCAGTATTCAAATGGCTCCTTATGAAGCATTGTATGGAAGACGATGCAGATCGCCTCTTTGTTGGTATGAGTTGAGTGAGAGGACAATGATGGGACCGGATGTGGTAGATGAGACCACAGAGAAAATCAAATTGATCCAACAAAAACTTCTTACAGCACAGAGTAGACAGAAAAGTTATGCAGATAATCGTCGTAAGGACTTGTCTTTTGAGGTTGGGGATCATGTCTTTCTCAAAGTTTCCCCATTGACGGGCGTTGGACGCTCAATTCGGGCTAAAAAGTTATCTCCTCGATATATGGGTCCTTTTGAGGTTTTGAAGAAAGTTGGGCCGGTGGCTTATCAGTTGGCATTACCGCCTCAGTTAGCGGGTCTACACAACGTGTTTCATGTGTCACAATTGAAGAAGTACCAGCCAGACCCGTCGCATGTGATAAAACCTGAGGAGGTTGAAATTCAAGAGAATTTAACCTACCGGACTGAACCAGATCGTATTGTGGATGCTAAGGATAAGCAACTAGAAATAAGACAATCCGGTTGGTAAAAGTGATTTGGAAAGGGACAGCTCCGGGAGATGCAACCTGGGAGACTGAGGATCAAATGAGGAAGGAATATCCACAGTTGTTTCCCTAGGTATGTTTATCTCTTTGGTTCATGTATTAGCTTGGATTTTGGGGACAAAATCCTTTTTAAAGGAGGGGAGAATGTAACATCCTAAAAATTTTAAGACTCAAATTTATTTAAAAAAATAAATAAAAATAAAATAAAATATCTATAATTAAATTAAAATTTAGAATAATTTGATAGAGGTCCAGAGTTTGAATTTTACTAAGCAAAAGTTTAGTTTTATTTGATTTTTAACTATGGGAAAAATTACCAAAGTTGACCCGGGCTTTTGTGCAATAATAAAAAATGTTGGGCCTTTCTTGTAATTTTCCCCAAACTTTTAAATCAGCTTTTATAAGAGAAAAACCAGACCAGAACGCAGAAAAGAAAAAGGAAAGAAAGGAAACACGTGAGAGAGAGAGAGAGAGAGAGGAAGAAGAAAGAGAAAGAGAGGGAGTTAGGCTCGGATCTAGGAGTCTTTGCGACCGTTGCGAGCTCGGCTACACGATAGGTAAACTCCCTACTTCAATCCTCTTCTCTTTCTCTTGATTTTCTTCAATTTTTGGAAGAGGAGATTTTTGGATTTTGATTCCAAAGGCTTTATTCTTGTAAGCTTTTGTTTCTTTGGATCCTAGGGAGCATGTTTTGAGTTTCTATATAGTGATCTAATATTTTGAGTGGATAATTGGATGAAAGAGGTGTTTTGGCACAAAATAAACCTGAGAAATTGGGTTTTTGCTCTTCAATGGTTTAAGCTTATTGATTTAGTTATAATTTTGCTATTTGAGCCCAATAAGATTTAAATTAAGGTTTGGTTTTCATTATAAGGGCTAATGGTGAAAGTTGGTGACACTAAGTGAAGGTTTTTAATTGATAAAAATTATATAAATTGAAAATTAGCCTAGTGATGGCTAATAAATGGTTTTGGTGGTTAAGTGATACTATGTGAATGGTTGGTTTAATATATGGACCATTAGGGTGGATTATGACTCATTGACCTAAGTTGTGTGGTATAAGTTATAGTCTTCATTAATACTATTTGTCATGATAAGTGATGTGGATCACTTATATGTTGTAGAAAATTGTTGGTGGAACTTATTGAGAAGTAAGGAACAAGCCGAGCCCTATTTTGTACAAGGGGAACCCTTTTAGTACCAAAGGGTTGAGGTAACAGGGGAATTTATATTTCTTATTACTTTGTTTTAGCTATTTTTGAATAAATATTACTAGTTATCATGCATTACATGTTTTAAAAGATTAAATGTGCTTTATAAGGGGTTATGGGGTACTACTTTGATTATAGTGCAAATATGTTTTCTAATTGTTTAATAACAATGTTTTTATGGAAATGAGATTTATAAATATTATACTACTTTAGAGTGTTGAATGGTCAATACTCAGGAAAGGTAGACAAGAGTAAAAGGCATGATCTCGGTGGGAGTTCACCAATGAGAAGGTGTGGATTTTTGATATTCTATGGCACACTGTCAGTACTCAGTGTTGTCTTACGTATTGTGGGCTCAGTGCACTAAAGTGGTTAGTGTATTGAGTGTTCGACACCTCTCAGTGGGGGAGGGAATCCGACATATGAAGTGTGAGGTTGAGTGCCTAGGCCAAGGTAGCCCTCACATGGAGAGTAAGTCGGGCTGGCTCTGGGAGGGAGTTAGCTTTGACTGCTCAGGATTCACGTCGAAGGGGCATAGGCGGTTCGGTGGATTAGATCATGCCTTAGATTATGTTTTGTGCCTGTGGAGGTACAAGTAGGTATAAGGTTTACCTGCGAGTTAAAGAGTGCCAGGGGGCATTCTGTTGGTCATGAAAGGCCATACCGGCCTAGGTCATGCATTCATGCATTTTAAATGGCTAAATTATATACTATGTTGAATTTATTATTCATTTATTTGATTATGGCTTACTTTGTAATAATCAATATAGATTTCACTGTTACTGAGACTGTGGTTGTCTCACCCCTTTCTTTTCAATATTCTAGGTCCAGGCGAAGGATCCAGTGGTGGACGGGGAAAGAGCAAAGCTAGGGGTTTGCTTGTGATTTGTAAAGAACTGCAACCCCTTTCTTTTGAGCAAATATATTGTAATGTATTTAAGATTAGGGTGCCAGTAGGATATGATTATGTGTGTGTGTGTGAATATGTGTGGATTGTGTGCTTGTGTATGAATTTTTGTCTGTTTGCAGACTTGTGGCTAGGAAACTTGGTTATGGTGTGTGGTTTTGATGGATTTACTTAGTAGACCAAGTTTCTATTACAAGCAGATCTTTATTTTGATATATATGTGATTTTATAAGCAAATGCAAAGTGGTTGCATTGCAAATGGTGTGCTATGGGAAAACATACAGCTTGGATAGAGAGAGGGGTGCGTGGGCCCCACAAGGAGCTCTGAGCCAAGTGAAAATGTTTAGCATATGTATTTATATAAATACATGGTATTTGGATTGATTTGTGACCACTCTTGTATGATTTGTGCATTTTGGGGGTTTAGGGTCCATTTTGGAAATGGCACCCGGGTGGTCAAATTTTGATGTATGGGGGTTTCCATCATTTGAATGTTCTATCAAGTGTTTTTAATCTTATTGACGTGTCCAAAGTTTTCCACAGGTTTGTGACCATTAGGATGGGATTTGGACAATTTTGAAAATGGTTTTTACAAAAAGCTGCACTTTTGCATCCGGGTGTCCAAATCTTAATCCGACCGTTGGATTTCTCTAAAATTTGGGTCACAAGTAAAACCTTTTATAAGCTTCGTGTGGGCTTTGGAATCACGTCGATCGGATATCGGACGGAGAAACGACGCACTCCTCCGAATTTGGTCTGGAGGTGCTGTCATGACAGCATTAAATTGCTGTCATGACAGCTACAGTGTTGATTTTGTAACCTGCACAAAATTCAATCCGTCCGTTGGATCTTTTCAAAATTTAGTATGCTAATAGTATTCTTTAAAAGTGACATGTGGGCTTTGGAATCACTCCGATCGGAGGTCAGATGATGAAATGGTGCACTCCGGAAGTTGGTCCGGAAGTGCTGTCATGACAAGCAAAAATAGTCAATCTTTTAACATGTCTAATTTTTAAATCCGACCGTTGGATCTTTTTGAAATTTGGTACACTTATAGTACCCTTTGAATGTGACGTGTGAGCTTTAAAATCACTTCAATCGGAGGTCGAATGACGGAACACCGCCTCCTGGAAGTTGGCCCAGGAGGGCTGTCATGACAGCAATAAATTACTGTCATGACAGCATCTTTTTATTCCATTTTCGTCTAACTTGCTTCCGTGCGCTATAGGTAGAACCTATAATTATTTTTAAGGTTTTAAATGATTTATTTCTTAAGTTGGTTAGAGGATCAACTCCTTAACCACACTTAGTTTGTTTGAATTATGTGATTTTTGGATAACACTCAAGGCAAGTGTTA